>NC_064634.1:457836004-458139034 GCF_023864275.1 Schistocerca cancellata | reverse complement strand
CTGCGGCTAGATCCAGAGTGCGCTGCTCGCCTGACACCACAGGATGTGGCCTACGGCATTACTGCAAGTCATGCGTCTTTTCATATTATTTCGTACCAATTGAGAATCGTGTGTACTTTCCGCCAATGCTAATCCGAAATCGTTATTCGTAATATTTTTGGAGAATGATACATGGTATCTGCGGCTAGATCCAGAGTGAGCTGCTCGCCTGACACCACAGGATGTGGCCTACGGCATTACTGCAAGTCATGCGTCTTTTCATATTATTTCGTACCAATTGAGAATCGTGTGTACTTTCCGCCAATGCTAATCCGAAATCGTTATTCGTAATATTTTTGGAGAATGATACATGGTATCTGCGGCTAGCTCCAGAGTGCGCTGCTCGCCTGACACCACAGGATGTGGCCTACGGCATTACTGCAAGTCATGCGTCTTTTCATATTATTTCGTACCAATTGAGAATCGTGTGTACTTTCCGCCAATGCTAATCCGAAATCGTTATTCGTAATATTTTTGGAGAATGATACATGGTATCTGCGGCTAGCTCCAGAGTGCGCTGCTCGCCTGACACCACAGGATGTGGCCTACGGCATTACTGCAAGTCATGCGTCTTTTCATATTATTTCGTACCAATTGAGAATCGTGTGTACTTTCCGCCAATGCTAATCCGAAATCGTTATTCGTAATATTTTTGGAGAATGATACATGGTATCTGCGGCTAGATCCAGAGTGCGCTGCTCGCCTGACACCACAAGATGTGGCCTACGGCATTACTGCAAGTCATGCGTCTTTTCATATTATTTCGTACCAATTGAGAATCGTGTGTACTTTCCGCCAATGCTAATCCGAAATCGTTATTCGTAATATTTTTGGAGAATGATACATAGTATCTGTGGCCGGCTTCAGAGTGCGCTGCTCGTCCCACACCACAAAATGTGGCCTACGGCCTCACTACAAGTCATGCGTCTTTTCATGTTATTTCGTACCAATTGAGAATCGTGTGTACTTTCCGCCAATGCTAATCCGAAATCGTTATTCCTAATATTTTGGGAGAATGATACATAGTATCTGCGGCTAGCTCCAGAGTGCGCTGCTCGCCTGACACCACAAACTGTGGCCTACTTGTTTACTACAAGTCATGCGTCTTTTCATGTTATTTCGTACCAATTGAGAATCGTGTGTACTTTCCGCCAATGCTAATCCGAAATCGTTATTCGTAATATTTTTGGAGAATGATACATGGTATCTGCGGCTAGATCCAGAGTGCGCTGCTCGCCTGACACCACAAGATGTGGCCTACGGCATTACTGCAAGTCATGCGTCTTTTCATATTATTTCGTACCAATTGAGAATCGTGTGTACTTTCCGCCAATGCTAATCCGAAATCGTTATTCCTAATATTTTGGGAGAATGATACATGGTATCTGCGGCTAGCTCCAGAGTGCGCTGCTCGCCTGATACCACAAAATGTGGCCTACGTCATAACTGCAAGTCATGCGTCTTTTCATATTATTTCGTACCAATTGAGAATCGTGTGTACTTTCCGCCAATGCTAATCCGAAATCGTTATTCCTAATATTTTGGGAGAATGATACATGGTATCTGCGGCTAGATCCAGAGTGCGCTGCTCGCCTGACACCACAAAATGTGGCCTACTTGTTTACTACAAGTCATGCGTCTTTTCATATTATTTCGTACCAATTGAGAATCGTGTGTACTTTCCGCCAATGCTAATCCGAAATCGTTTTTCCTAATATTTTGAGAGAATGATACATAGTATCTGTGGCCGGCTTGAGAGTGCGCTGCTCGTCCCACACCACAAAATGTGGCCTAAGGCCTCACTACAAGTCATGCGTCTTTTCATATTATTTCGTACCAATTGAGAATTGTGTGTACTTTCCGCCAATGCTAATCCGAAATCGTTATTCCTAATATTTTGGGAGAATGATACATGGTATCTGCGGCTAGATCCAGAGTGCGCTGCTCGCCTGACACCACAGGATGTTGCCTACGGCATTACTGCAAGTCATGCGTCTTTTCATATTATTTCGTACCAATTGAGAATCGTGTGTACTTTCCGCCAATGCTAATCCGAAATCGTTATTCGTAATATTTTTGGAGAATGATACATAGCATCTGTGGCCGGCTTCAGAGTGCGCTGCTCGTCCCACACCACAAAATGTGGCCTACGGCCTCACTACAAGTCATGCGTCTTTTCATGTTATTTCGTACCAATTGAGAATCGTGTGTACTTTCCGCCAATGCTAATCCGAAATCGTTATTCCTAATATTTTGGGAGAATGATACATGGTATCTGCGGCTAGATCCAGAGTGCGCTGCTCGCCTGACACCACAAGATGTGGCCTACGGCATTACTGCAAGTCAAGCGTCTTTTCATATTATTTCGTACCAATTGAGAATCGTGTGTACTTTCCGCCAATGCTAATCCGAAATCGTTATTCGTAATATTTTTGGAGAATGATACATAGCATCTGTGGCCGGCTTCAGAGTGCGCTGCTCGTCCCACACCACAAAATGTGGCCTACGGCCTCACTACAAGTCATGCGTCTTTTCATGTTATTTCGTACCAATTGAGAATCGTGTGTACTTTCCGCCAATGCTAATCCGAAATCGTTATTCCTAATATTTTGGGAGAATGATACATGGTATCTGCGGCTAGATCCAGAGTGCGCTGCTCGCCTGACACCACAAAATGTGGCCTACTTGTTTACTACAAGTCATGCGTCTTTTCATGTTATTTCGTACCAATTGAGAATCGTGTGTACTTTCCGCCAATGCTAATCCGAAATCGTTATTCGTAATATTTTTGGAGAATGATACATAGTATCTGTGGCCGGCTTCAGAGTGCGCTGCTCGTCCCACACCACAAAATGTGGCCTACGGCCTCACTACAAGTCATGCGTCTTTTCATGTTATTTCGTACCAATTGAGAATCGTGTGTACTTTCCGCCAATGCTAATCCGAAATCGTTATTCCTAATATTTTGGGAGAATGATACATGGTATCTGCGGCTAGATCCAGAGTGCGCTGCTCGCCTGACACCACAAGATGTGGCCTACGTCATTACTGCAAGTCATGCGTCTTTTCATATTATTTCGTACCAATTGAGAATCGTGTGTACTTTCCGCCAATGCTAATCCGAAATCGTTATTCGTAATATTTTGGGAGAATGATACATGGTATCTGCGGCTAGATCCAGAGTGCGCTGCTCGCCTGACACCACAAGATGTGGCCTACGTCATTACTGCAAGTCATGCGTCTTTTCATATTATTTCGTACCAATTGAGAATCGTGTGTACTTTCCGCCAATGCTAATCCGAAATCGTTATTCGTAATATTTTGGGAGAATGATACATAGTATCTGTGGCCGGCTTCAGAGTGCGCTGCTCGTCCCACACCACAAAATGTTGCCTACGACCTCACTACAAGTCATGCGTCTTTTCATGTTATTTCGTACCAATTGAGAATCGTGTGTACTTTCCGCCAATGCTAATCCGAAATCGTTAATCCTAATATTTTGGGAGAATGATACATAGTATCTGCGGCTAGCTCCAGAGTGCGCTGCTCGCCTGACACCACAAAATGTGGCCTACTTGTTTACTACATGTCATGCGTCTTTTCATGTTATTTCGTACCAATTAAGAATCGTGTGTACTTTCCGCCAATGCTAATCCGAAATCGTTATTCGTAATATTTTTGGAGAATGATACATAGTATCTGTGGCTGGCTTCAGAGTGCGCTGCTCGTCCCACACCACAAAATGTGGCCTACGGCCTCACTACAGGTCATGCGTCTTTTCACGTGATTTCGTACCAATTGAGAATCGTGTGTACTTTCCGCCAATGCTAATCCGAAATCGTTATTCCTAATATTTTGGGAGAATGATACATGGTATCTGCGGCTAGATCCAGAGTGCGCTGCTCGCCTGACACCACAAAATGTGGCCTACTTGTTTACTACAATTCATGCGTCTTCATGTTATTTCGTACCAATTGAGAATCGTGTGTACTTTCCGCCAATGCTAATCCGAAATCGTTATTCCTAATATTTTGGGAGAATGATACATGGTATCTGCGGCTAGCTCCAGAGTGCGCTGCTCGCCTGATTCCACAAAATGTGGCCTACGGCATTACTGCAAGTCATGCGTCTTTTCATATTATTTCGTACCAATTGAGAATCGTGTGTACTTTCCGCCAATGCTAATCCGAAATCGTTATTCCTAATATTTTGGGAGAATGATACATGGTATCTGCGGCTAGCTCCAGAGTGCGCTGCTCGCCTGATACCACAAAATGTGGCCTACGGCATTACTGCAAGTCATGCGTCTTTTCATATTATTTCGTACCAATTGAGAATCGTGTGTACTTTCCGCCAAGGCTATTCCGAAATCGTTATTCGAATAATTTTGGGAGAATGATACATAGTATCTGCGGCTAGCTCCGACTGCGCTCCTCGTCCCACACCACAATATGTGGCCTACGGCATTACTGCAAGTCATGCGTCTTTTCATATTATTTCGTACCAATTGAGAATCGTGTGTACTTTCCGCCAATGCTAATCCGAAATCGTTATTCCTAATATTTTGGGAGAATGATACATGGTATCTGCGGCTAGCTCCAGAGTGCGCTGCTCGCCTGACACCACAAGATGTGGCCTACGGCATTACTGCAAGTCATGCGTCTTTTCACGTTATTTCGTACCAATTGAGAATCGTGTGTACTTTCCGCCAATGCTAATCCGAAATCGTTATTCCTAATATTTTCGGAGAATGATACATGGTATCTGCGGCTAGCTCCAGAGTGCGCTGCTCGCCTGACACCACAAGATGTGGCCTACGGCATTACTGCAAGTCATACGTCTTTTCACGTTATTTCGTACCAATTGAGAATCGTGTGTACTTTCCGCCAATGCTAATCCGAAATCGTTATTCCTAATATTTTGGGAAAATGATACATAGTATCTGTGGCCGGCTTCAGAGTGCGCTGCTCGTCCCACACCACAAAATGTGGCCTACGGCCTCACTACAAGTCATGCGTCTTTTCATGTTATTTCGTACCAATTGAGAATCGTGTGTACTTTCCGCCAATGCTAATCCGAAATCGTTATTCCTAATATTTTGAGAGAATGATACATAGTATCTGTGGCCGGCTTCAGAGTGCGCTGCTCGTCCCACACCACAAAATGTGGCCTACGGCCTCACTACAAGTCATGCGTCTTTTCATATTATTTCGTACCAATTGAGAATCGTGTGTACTTTCCGCCAATGCTAATCCGAAATCGTTATTCCTAATATTTTGAGAGAATGATACATAGTATCTGCGCCTAGCACCAGAGTGCGCTGCTCGCCTGATACCACAAAATGTGGCCTACTTGTTTACTACAAGTCATGCGTCTTTTCATGTTATTTCGTACCAATTGAGAATCGTGTGTACTTTCCGCCAATGCTAATCCGAAATCGTTATTCCTAATATTTTGGGAAAATGATACATAGTATCTGTGGCCGGCTTCAGAGTGCGCTGCTCGTCCCACACCACAAAATGTGGCCTACGGCCTCACTACAAGTCATGCGTCTTTTCATGTTATTTCGTACCAATTGAGAATCGTGTGTACTTTCCGCCAATGCTAATCCGAAATCGTTATTCCTAATATTTTGAGAGAATGATACATAGTATCTGTGGCCGGCTTCAGAGTGCGCTGCTCGTCCCACACCACAAAATGTGGCCTACGGCCTCACTACAAGTCATGCGTCTTTTCATATTATTTCGTACCAATTGAGAATCGTGTGTACTTTCCGCCAATGCTAATCCGAAATCGTTATTCCTAATATTTTGAGAGAATGATACATAGTATCTGCGCCTAGCACCAGAGTGCGCTGCTCGCCTGATACCACAAAATGTGGCCTACTTGTTTACTACAAGTCATGCGTCTTTTCATGTTATTTCGTACCAATTAAGAATCGTGTGTACTTTCCGCCAATGCTAATCCGAAATCGTTATTCGTAATATTTTTGGAGAATGATACATGGTATCTGCGGCTAGATCCAGAGTGCGCTGCTCGCCTGACACCACAAGATGTGGCCTACGTCATTACTGCAAGTCATGCGTCTTTTCATATTATTTCGTACCAATTGAGAATCGTGTGTACTTTCCGCAATTGCTAATCCGAAATCGTTATTCCTAATATTTTGGGAGAATGATACATAGTATCTGTGGCCGGCTTCAGAGTGCGCTGCTCGTCCCACACCACAAAATGTGGCCTACGGCCTCACTACAAGTCATGCGTCTTTTCACGTTATTTCGTACCAATTGAGAATCGTGTGTACTTTCTGCCAATGCTAATCCGAAATCGTTATTCGTAATATTTTGGGAGAATGATACATAGTATCTGTGGCTGGCTTCAGAGTGCGCTGCTCGTCCCACACCACAAAATGTGGATTACGGCCTCACTACAGGTCATGCGTCTTTTCACGTTATTTCGTACCAATTGAGAATCGTGTGTACTTTCCGCCAATGCTAATCCGAAATCGTTATTCCTAATATTTTGGGAGAATGATACATGGTATCTGCGGCTAGATCCAGAGTGCGCTGCTCGCCTGACACCACAAAATGTGGCCTACTTGTTTACTACAATTCATGCGTCTTCATGTTATTTCGTACCAATTGAGAATCGTGTGTACTTTCCGCCAATGCTAATCCGAAATCGTTATTCCTAATATTTTGGGAGAATGATACATGGTATCTGCGGCTAGCTCCAGAGTGCGCTGCTCGCCTGATTCCACAAAATGTGGCCTACGGCATTACTGCAAGTCATGCGTCTTTTCATATTATTTCGTACCAATTGAGAATCGTGTGTACTTTCCGCCAATGGTAATCCGAAATCGTTATTCGTAATATTTTTGGAGAATGATACATGGTATCTGCGGCTAGCTCCAGAGTGCGCTGCTCGCCTGATACCACAAAATGTGGCCTACTTGTTTACTACAAGTCATGCGTCTTTTCATGTTATTTCGTACCAATTAAGAATCGTGTGTACTTTCCGCCAATGCTAATCCGAAATCGTTATTCGTAATATTTTTGGAGAATGATACATGGTATCTGCGGCTAGCTCCAGAGTGCGCTGCTCGCCTGACACCACAAGATGTGGCCTACGTCATTACTGCAAGTCATGCGTCTTTTCATATTATTTCGTACCAATTGAGAATCGTGTGTACTTTCCGCCAATGCTAATCCGAAATCGTTATTCGTAATATTTTGGGAGAATGATACATAGTATCTGTGGCCGGCTTCAGAGTGCGCTGCTCGTCCCACACCACAAAATGTGGCCTACGGCCTCACTACAAGTCATGCGTCTTTTCACGTTATTTCGTACCAATTGAGAATCGTGTGTACATTCCGCCAATGCTAATCTGAAATCATTATTCGTAATATTTTGGGAGAATGATACATGGTATCTGCGGCTAGATCCAGAGTGCGCTGCTCGCCTGACACCACAAAATGTGGCCTACGGCCTCTCTACAAGTCATGCGTCTTTTCACGTTATTTCGTACCAATTGAGAATCGTGTGTACTTTCCGCCAATGCTAATCCGAAATCGTTATTCGTAATATTTTGGGAGAATGATACATAGTATCTGTGGCTGGCTTCAGAGTGCGCTGCTCGTCCCACACCACAAAATGTGGATTACGGCCTCACTACAGGTCATGCGTCTTTTCACGTTATTTCGTACCAATTGAGAATCGTGTGTACTTTCCGCCAATGCTAATCCGAAATCGTTATTCCTAATATTTTGGGAGAATGATACATGGTATCTGCGGCTACATCCAGAGTGCGCTGCTCGCCTGACACCACAAAATGTGGCCTACTTGTTTACTACAATTCATGCGTCTTCATGTTATTTCGTACCAATTGAGAATCGTGTGTACTTTCCGCCAAGGCTATTCCGAAATCGTTATTCGAATAATTTTGGGAGAATGATACATAGTATCTGCGGCTAGCTCCGAGTGCGCTCCTCGTCCCACACCACAATATGTGGCCTACGGCATTACTACAAGTCATGCGTCTTTTTTTATATCTTTCGTACCAATTGAGAATCGTGTGTACTTTCCGCCAAGGCTATTCCGAAATCGTTATTCGTCATATTTTGGGAGAATGATACATAGTATATGCGGCTAGCTCCGAGTGCGCTCCTCGTCCCACACCACAATATGTGGCCTACGGCATTACTGCAAGTCATGCGTCTTTTCATATCATTTCGTACCAATTGAGAATCGTGTGTACTTTCCGCCAAGGCTATTCCGAAATCGTTATTCGAATAATTTTGGGAGAATGATACATAGTATCTGCGGCTAGCTCCGAGTGCGCTCCTCGTCCCACACCACAATATGTGGCCTAAGGCATTACTGCAAGTCATGCGTCTTTTCATATTATTTCGTACCAATTGAGAATCGTGTGTACTTTCCGACAAGGCTATTCCGAAATCGTTATTCGTAATATTTTGGGAGAATGATACATAGTATCTGCGGCGAGCTCCGAGTGCGCTCCTCGTCCCACACCACAATATGTGGCCTACGGCATTACTGCAAGTCATGCGTCTTTTCATATTATTTCGTACCAATTGAGAATCGTGTGTACTTTCCGCCAAGGCTATTCCGAAATCGTTATTCGTAATATTTTGGGAGAATGATACATAGTATCTGCGGCTAGCTCCGAGTGCGCTCCTCGTCCCACACCACAAAATTTGGCCTACCTCATTACTGCAAGGCATGCGTCTTTTCATATTATTTCGTACCAATTGAGAATCGTGTGTACTTTCCGCCAAGGCTATTCCGAAATCGTTATTCGAATAATTTTGGGAGAATGATACATAGTATCTGCGGCTAGCTCCGAGTGCGCTCCTCGTCCCACACCACAAAATGTGGCCTACGGCATTACTGCAAGACATGCGTCTTTTCATATTATTTCGTACCAATTGAGAATCGTGTGTACTTTCCGCCAATGCTAATCCGAAATCGTTATTCCTAATATTTTGGGAGAATGATACATGGTATCTGCGGCTAGCTCCAGGGTGCGCTGCTCGCCTGATACCACAAAATGTTGCCTACTGCTTTAGTACAAATCATGCGTCTTTTCATATTATTTCGTACCAATTCAGAATCGTGTGTACTTTCCGCCAATGCTATTCCGAAATCGTTATTCGTAATATTTTGGCAGAAAGCTACATAGTATCTGCGGCTAGCTCCAGAGTGCGCTGCTCGCCTCACACCACAAAATGTGGCCTACTGCTTTTCTACGAGTCATACGTCTTTTCATATTATTTCGTACCAATTCAGAATCGTGTGTACTTTCCGCCAATGCTATTCCGAAATCGTTATTCGTAATATTTTGGCAGAAAGCTACATAATATCTGCGGCTAGCTCCAGAGTGCGCTGCTCGCCCCACACCACAAAATGTGGCCTACTGCATTTCTACAAGTCATGCGTCTTTTCATATTATTTCGTACCAATTCAGAATCGTGTGTACTTTCCGCCAATGCTATTCCGAAATCGTTATTCGTCATATTTTGAGAGAATGATACATAGTATCTGCGGCTAGCTCCAGAATGCGCTGCTCGCCTCACACCACAAAATGTGGCCTACTGCTTTTCTACAAGTCATACGTCTTTTCATATTATTTCGTACCAATTCAGAATCGTGTGTACTTTCCGCCAATGCTATTCCGAAATCGTTATTCGTAATATTTTGGCAGAAAGCTACATAGTATCTGCGGCTAGCTCCAGAATGCGCTGCTCGCCTCACACCACAAAATGTGGCCTACTGCTTTTCTACAAGTCATACGTCTTTTCATATTATTTCGTACCAATTCAGAATCGTGTGTACTTTCCGCCAATGCTATTCCGAAATCGTTATTCGTAATATTTTGGCAGAAAGCTACATAGTATCTGCGGCTAGCTCCAGAGTGCGCTGCTCGCCTCACACCACAAAATGTGGCCTACAGCTTTTCTACGAGTCATACGTCTTTTCATATTATTTCGTACCAATTCAGAATCGTGTGTACTTTCCGCCAATGCTATTCCGAAATCGTTATTCGTAATATTTTGGCAGAAAGCTACATAATATCTGCGGCTAGCTCCAGAGTGCGCTGCTCGCCCCACACCACAAAATGTGGCCTACTGCATTTCTACAAGTCATGCGTCTTTTCATATTATTTCGTACCAATTCAGAATCGTGTGTACTTTCCGCCAATGCTATTCCGAAATCGTTATTCGTCATATTTTGAGAGAATGATACATAGTATCTGCGGCTAGCTCCAGAGTGCGCTGCTCGCCTCACACCACAAAATGTGGCCTACTGCTTTTCTACAAGTCATACGTCTTTTCATAATATTTCGTACCAATGCAGAATCGTGTGTACTTTCCGCCAATGCTATTCCGAAATCGTTATTCGTAATATTTTGGCAGAAAGCTACATAGTATCTGCGGCTACCTCCAGAATGCGCTACTCGCCTCACACCACAAAATGTGGCCTACTGCTTTTCTACAAGTCATACGTCTTTTCATATTATTTCGTACCAATTCAGAATCGTGTGTACTTTCCGCCAATGCTATTCCGAAATCGTTATTCGTAATATTTTGGCAGAAAGCTACATAATATCTGCGGCTAGCTCCAGAGTGCGCTGCTCGCCCCACACCACAAAATGTGGCCTACTGCATTTCTACAAGTCATGCGTCTTTTCATATTATTTCGTACCAATTCAGAATCGTGTGTACTTTCCGCCAATGCTATTCCGAAATCGTTATTCGTAATATTTTGGCAGAAAGCTACATAATATCTGCGGCTAGCTCCAGAGTGCGCTGCTCGCCTCACACCACAAAATGTGGCCTACTGCTTTTCTACAAGTCATACGTCTTTTCATATTATTTCGTACCAATTCAGAATCGTGTGTACTTTCCGCCAATGCTATTCCGAAATCGTTATTCGTCATATTTTGGGAGAATGATACATTGTATCTGCGGCTAGCTCCAGAGTGCGCTGCTCGCCCCACACCACAAAATGTGGCCTACTGCATTTCTACAAGTCATGCGTCTTTTCATAATATTTCGTACCAATTCAGAATCGTGTGTACTTTCCGCCAATGCTATTCCGAAATCGTTATTCGTAATATTTTGGCAGAAAGCTACATAATATCTGCGGCTAGCTCCAGAGTGCGCTGCTCGCCCCACACCACAAAATGTGGCCTACTGCATTTCTACAAGTCATGCGTCTTTTCATATTATTTCGTACCAATTCAGAATCGTGTGTACTTTCCGCCAATGCTATTCCGAAATCGTTATTCGTAATATTTTGGCAGAAAGCTACATAATATCTGCGGCTAGCTCCAGAGTGCGCTGCTCGCCCCACACCACAAAATGTGGCCTACTGCATTTATACAACTCATGCGTCTTTTCATATTATTTCGTACCAATTCAGAATCGTGTGTACTTTCCGCCAATGCTATTCCGAAATCGTTATTCGTAATATTTTGGCAGAAAGCTACATAGTATCTGCGGCTAGCTCCAGAGTGCGCTGCTCGCCTCACACCACAAAATGTGGCCTACTGCTTTTCTACAAGTCATACGTCTTTTCATATTATTTCGTACCAATTCAGAATCGTGTGTACTTTCCGCCAATGCTATTCCGAAATCGTTATTCGTAATATTTTGGCAGAAAGCTACATAATATCTGCGGCTAGCTCCAGAGTGCGCTGCTCGCCCCACACCACAAAATGTGGCCTACTGCATTTCTACAAGTCATGCGTCTTTTCATATTATTTCGTACCAATTCAGAATCGTGTGTACTTTCCGCCAATGCTATTCCGAAATCGTTATTCGTAATATTTTGGCAGAAAGCTACATAATATCTGCGGCTAGCTCCAGAGTGCGCTGCTCGCCCCACACCACAAAATGTGGCCTACTGCATTTCTACAAGTCATGCGTCTTTTCATATTATTTCGTACCAATTCAGAATCGTGTGTACTTTCCGCCAATGCTATTCCGAAATCGTTATTCGTAATATTTTGGCAGAAAGCTACATAATATCTGCGGCTAGCTCCAGAGTGCGCTGCTCGCCTCACACCACAAAATGTGGCCTACTGCTTTTCTACAAGTCATACGTCTTTTCATATTATTTCGTACCAATTCAGAATCGTGTGTACTTTCCGCCAATGCTATTCCGAAATCGTTATTCGTAATATTTTGGCAGAAAGCTACATAGTATCTGCGGCTAGCTCCAGAATGCGCTGCTCGCCTCACACCACAAAATGTGGCCTACTGCTTTTCTACAAGTCATACGTCTTTTCATATTATTTCGTACCAATTCAGAATCGTGTGTACTTTCCGCCAATGCTATTCCGAAATCGTTATTCGTAATATTTTGGCAGAAAGCTACATAATATCTGCGGCTAGCTCCAGAGTGCGCTGCTCGCCTCACACCACAAAATGTGGCCTACTGCTTTTCTACAAGTCATACGTCTTTTCATATTATTTCGTACCAATTCAGAATCGTGTGTACTTTCCGCCAATGCTATTCCGAAATCGTTATTCGTAATATTTTGGCAGAAAGCTACATAATATCTGCGGCTAGCTCCAGAGTGCGCTGCTCGCCCCACACCACAAAATGTGGCCTACTGCATTTCTACAAGTCATGCGTCTTTTCATATTATTTCGTACCAATTCAGAATCGTGTGTACTTTCCGCCAATGCTATTCCGAAATCGTTATTCGTAATATTTTGGCAGAAAGCTACATAATATCTGCGGCTAGCTCCAGAGTGCGCTGCTCGCCCCACACCACAAAATGTGGCCTACTGCATTTCTACAAGTCATGCGTCTTTTCATATTATTTCGTACCAATTCAGAATCGTGTGTACTTTCCGCCAATGCTATTCCGAAATCGTTATTCGTCATATTTTGGCAGAAAGCTACATAATATCTGCGGCTAGCTCCAGAGTGCGCTGCTCGCCTCACACCACAAAATGTGGCCTACTGCATTTCTACAAGTCATGCATCTTTTCATATTATTTCGTACCAATTCAGAATCGTGTGTACTTTCCGCCAATGCTATTCCGAAATCGTTATTCGTAATATTTTGGCAGAAAGCTACATAATATCTGCGGCTAGCTCCAGAGTGCGCTGCTCGCCCCACACCACAAAATGTGGCCTACTGCATTTCTACAAGTCATGCGTCTTTTCATATTATTTCGTACCAATTCAGAATCGTGTGTACTTTCCGCCAATGCTATTCCGAAATCGTTATTCGTAATATTTTGGCAGAAAGCTACATAATATCTGCGGCTAGCTCCAGAGTGCGCTGCTCGCCCCACACCACAAAATGTGGCCTACTGCTTTTCTACAAGTCATACGTCTTTTCATATTATTTCGTACCAATTCAGAATCGTGTGTACTTTCCGCCAATGCTATTCCGAAATCGTTATTCGTAATATTTTGGCAGAAAGCTACATAATATCTGCGGCTAGCTCCAGAGTGCGCTGCTCGCCCCACACCACAAAATGTGGCTTACTGCATTTCTACAAGTCATGCGTCTTTTCATATTATTTCGTACCAATTCAGAATCGTGTGTACTTTCCGCCAATGCTATTCCGAAATCGTTATTCGTAATATTTTGGCAGAAAGCTACATAATATCTGCGGCTAGCTCCAGAGTGCGCTGCTCGCCCCACACCACAAAATGTGGCCTACTGCATTTCTACAAGTCATGCGTCTTTTCATATTATTTCGTACCAATTCAGAATCGTGTGTACTTTCCGCCAATGCTATTCCGAAATCGTTATTCGTAATATTTTGGCAGAAAGCTACATAATATCTGCGGCTAGCTCCAGAGTGCGCTGCTCGCCGCACACCACAAAATGTGGCCTACTGCATTTCTACAAGTCATGCGTCTTTTCATATTATTTCGTACCAATTCAGAATCGTGTGTACTTTCCGCCAATGCTATTCCGAAATCGTTATTCGTAATATTTTGGCAGAAAGCTACATAATATCTGCGGCTAGCTCCAGAGTGCGCTGCTCGCCCCACACCACAAAATGTGGCCTACTGCTTTTCTACAAGTCATACGTCTTTTCATATTATTTCGTACCAATTCAGAATCGTGTGTACTTTCCGCCAATGCTATTCCGAAATCGTTATTCGTAATATTTTGGCAGAAAGCTACATAGTATCTGCGGCTAGCTCCAGAATGCGCTGCTCGCCTCACACCACAAAATGTGGCCTACTGCTTTTCTACAAGTCATACGTCTTTTCATATTATTTCGTACCAATTCAGAATCGTGTGTACTTTCCGCCAATGCTATTCCGAAATCGTTATTCGTAATATTTTGGCAGAAAGCTACATAATATCTGCGGCTAGCTCCAGAGTGCGCTGCTCGCCCCACACCACAAAATGTGGCCTACTGCATTTCTACAAGTCATGCGTCTTTTCATATTATTTCGTACCAATTCAGAATCGTGTGTACTTTCCGCCAATGCTATTCCGAAATCGTTATTCGTAATATTTTGGCAGAAAGCTACATAATATCTGCGGCTAGCTCCAGAGTGCGCTGCTCGCCCCACACCACAAAATGTGGCCTACTGCATTTCTACAAGTCATGCGTCTTTTCATATTATTTCGTACCAATTCAGAATCGTGTGTACTTTCCGCCAATGCTATTCCGAAATCGTTATTCGTAATATTTTGGCAGAAAGCTACATAATATCTGCGGCTAGCTCCAGAGTGCGCTGCTCGCCCCACACCACAAAATGTGGCCTACTGCATTTCTACAAGTCATGCGTCTTTTCTTAATATTTCGTACCAATTCAGAATCGTGTGTACTTTCCGCCAACGCTATTCCGAAATCGTTATTCGTAATATTTTGGCAGAAAGCTACATAATATCTGCGGCTAGCTCCAGAGTGCGCTGCTCGCCCCACACCACAAAATGTGGCCTACTGCATTTCTACAAGTCATGCGTCTTTTCATATTATTTCGTACCAATTCAGAATCGTGTGTACTTTCCGCCAATGCTATTCCGAAATCGTTATTCGTAATATTTTGGCAGAAAGCTACATAATATCTGCGGCTAGCTCCAGAGTGCGCTGCTCGCCCCACACCACAAAATGTGGCCTACTGCATTTCTACAAGTCATGCGTCTTTTCATATTATTTCGTACCAATTCAGAATCGTGTGTACTTTCCGCCAATGCTATTCCGAAATCGTTATTCGTAATATTTTGGCAGAAAGCTACATAATATCAGCGGCTAGCTCCAGAGTGCGCTGCTCGCCCCACACCACAAAATGTGGCCTACTGCATTTCTACAAGTCATGCGTCTTTTCATATTATTTCGTACCAATTCAGAATCGTGTGTACTTTCCGCCAATGCTATTCCGAAATCGTTATTCGTCATATTTTGGGAGAATGATACATAGTTTCTGCGGCTAGCTCCAGAATGCGCTGCTCTCCTCACACCACAAAATGTGGCCTACTGCATTTCTACAAGTCATGCGTCTTTTCATATTATTTCGTACCAATTCAGAATCGTGTGTACTTTCCGCCAATGCTATTCCGAAATCGTTATTCGTCATATTTTGGGAGAATGATACATAGTTTCTGCGGCTAGCTCCAGAATGCGCTGCTCGCCTCACACCACAAAATGTGGCCTACTGCTTTTCTACAAGTCATACGTCTTTTCATATTATTTCGTACCAATTCAGAATCGTGTGTACTTTCCGCCAATGCTATTCCGAAATCGTTATTCGTCATATTTTGGGAGAATGATACATAGTTTCTGCGGCTAGCTCCAGAATGCGCTGCTCTCCTCACACCACAAAATGTGGCCTACTGCTTTACTACAAGTCATGCGTTTTGATATTACTTCGTACCAATTCAGAATCGTGTGTACTTTCCGCCAATGCTATTCCGAAATCGTTATTCGTCATATTTTGGTAGAATGATACATAGTATCTGCGGCTACCTCCAGAGTGCGCTGCTCGCCTCACACCACAAAATGTGGCCTACTGCTTTACTACAAGTCATGCGTCTTTTGATATTACTTCGCACCAATTCAGAATCGTGTGTACTTTCCGCCAATGCTATTCCGCATTCGTTATTCGTCATATTTTGGTAGAATGATACATAGTATCTGCGGCTAGCTCCAGAGTGCGCTGCTCGCCCCACACCACAAAATGTGGCCTACTGCTTTACTACAAGTCATGCGTCTTGATATTACTTCGTACCAATTCAGAATCGTGTGTACTTTCCGCCAATGCTATTCCGAAATCGTTATTCGTCATATTTTGGGAGAATGATACATAGTATCTGCGGCTAGCTCCAGAGTACGCTGCTCGCCTCACACCACAAAATGTGGCCTACTGCTTTACTACAAGTCATGCGTTTTGATATTACTTCGTACCAATTCAGAATCGTGTGTACTTTCCGCCAATGCTATTCCGAAATCGTTATTCGTCATATTTTGGTAGAATGATACATAGTATCTGCGGCTACCTCCAGAGTGCGCTGCTCGCCTCACACCACAAAATGTGGCCTACTGCTTTACTACAAGTCATGCGTCTTTTGATATTACTTCGCACCAATTCAGAATCGTGTGTACTTTCCGCCAATGCTATTCCGCATTCGTTATTCGTCATATTTTGGTAGAATGATACATAGTATCTGCGGCTAGCTCCAGAGTGCGCTGCTCGCCCCACACCACAAAATGTGGCCTACTGCTTTACTACAAGTCATGCGTCTTGATATTACTTCGTACCAATTCAGAATCGTGTGTACTTTCCGCCAATGCTATTCCGAAACCGTTATTCGTCATATTTTGGGAGAATGATACATAGTATCTGCGGCTACCTCCAGAATGCGCTGCTCGCCTCACACCACAAAATGTGGCCTACTGCTTTACTACAAGTCATGCGTCTTTTCATATTATTTCGTACCAATTCAGAATCTTGTGTACTTTCCGCCAATACTATTTCGAAATCGTTATCCGTAATATTTTGGCAGAAAGCTACATAGTATCTGCGGCTAGCTCCAGAGTCCGCTGCCCGCCCCACACCACAAAATGTGGCCTACTGCTTTACTACAAGTCATGCGTCTTTTGATATTACTTCGCACCAATTCAGAATCGTGTGTACTTTCCGCCAATGCTATTCCGAAACCGTTATTCGTCATATTTTGGGAGAATGATACATAGTATCTGCGGCTACCTCCAGAATGCGCTGCTCGCCTCACACCACAAAATGTGGCCTACTGCTTTACTACAAGTCATGCGTCTTTTCATATTATTTCGTACCAACTCAGAATCGTGTGTACTTTCCGCCAATGCTATTCCGAAACCGTTATTCGTCATATTTTGGGAGAATGATACATAGTATCTGCGGCTAGCTCCAGAGTCCGCTGCCCGCCCCACACCACAAAATGTGGCCTACTGCTTTACTACAAGTCATGCGTCTTTTGATATTACTTCGCACCAATTCAGAATCGTGTGTACTTTCCGCCAATGCTATTCCGAAATCGTTATTCGTCATATTTTGGGAGAATGATACATAGTATCTGCGGCTAGCTCCAGAGTGCGCTGCTCGCCTCACACCACAAAATGTGGCCTACTCCTTTACTACAAGTCATGCGTCTTGATATTACTTCGTACCAATTCAGAATCGTGTGTACTTTCCGCCAATGCTATTCCGAAACCGTTATTCGTCATATTTTGGGAGAATGATACATAGTATCTGCGGCTACCTCCAGAATGCGCTGCTCGCCTCACACCACAAAATGTGGCCTACTGCTTTACTACAAGTCATGCGTCTTTTCATATTATTTCGTACCAATTCAGAATCTTGTGTACTTTCCGCCAATACTATTTCGAAATCGTTATCCGTAATATTTTGGCAGAAAGCTACATAGTATCTGCGGCTAGCTCCAGAGTCCGCTGCCCGCCCCACACCACAAAATGTGGCCTACTGCTTTACTACAAGTCATGCGTCTTTTGATATTACTTCGCACCAATTCAGAATCGTGTGTACTTTCCGCCAATGCTATTCCGAAACCGTTATTCGTCATATTTTGGGAGAATGACACATAGTATCTGCGGCTACCTCCAGAATGCGCTGCTCGCCTCACACCACAAAATGTGGCCTACTGCTTTACTACAAGTCATACGTCTTTTCATATTACTTCGCACCAATTCAGAATCGTGTGTACTTTCCGCCAATGCTATTCCGAAATCGTTATTCGTCATATTTTGGGAGAATGATACATAGTATCTGCGGCTAGCTCCAGAGTGCGCTGCTCGCCTCACACCACAAAATGTGGCCTACTCCTTTACTACAAGTCATGCGTCTTGATATTACTTCGTACCAATTCAGAATCGTGTGTACTTTCCGCCAATGCTATTCCGAAACCGTTATTCGTCATATTTTGGGAGAATGATACATAGTATCTGCGGCTACCTCCAGAATGCGCTGCTCGCCTCACACCACAAAATGTGGCCTACTGCTTTACTACAAGTCATGCGTCTTTTCATATTATTTCGTACCAATTCAGAATCTTGTGTACTTTCCGCCAATACTATTTCGAAATCGTTATCCGTAATATTTTGGCAGAAAGCTACATAGTATCTGCGGCTAGCTCCAGAGTCCGCTGCCCGCCCCACACCACAAAATGTGGCCTACTGCTTTACTACAAGTCATGCGTCTTTTGATATTACTTCGCACCAATTCAGAATCGTGTGTACTTTCCGCCAATGCTATTCCGAAACCGTTATTCGTCATATTTTGGGAGAATGACACATAGTATCTGCGGCTACCTCCAGAATGCGCTGCTCGCCTCACACCACAAAATGTGGCCTACTGCTTTACTACAAGTCATACGTCTTTTCATATTACTTCGCACCAATTCAGAATCGTGTGTACTTTCCGCCAATGCTATTCCGAAATCGTTATTCGTCATATTTTGGTAGAATGATACATAGTATCTGCGGCTAGCTCCAGAGTGCGCTGCTCGCCTCACACCACAAAATGTGGCCTACTCCTTTACTACAAGTCATGCGTCTTGATATTACTTCGTACCAATTCAGAATCGTGTGTACTTTCCGCCAATGCTATTCCGAAACCGTTATTCGTCATATTTTGGGAGAATGATACATAGTATCTGCGGCTACCTCCAGAATGCGCTGCTCGCCTCACACCACAAAATGTGGCCTACTGCTTTACTACAAGTCATGCGTCTTTTCATATTATTTCGTACCAATTCAGAATCTTGTGTACTTTCCGCCAATACTATTTCGAAATCGTTATCCGTAATATTTTGGCAGAAAGCTACATAGTATCTGCGGCTAGCTCCAGAGTCCGCTGCCCGCCCCACACCACAAAATGTGGCCTACTGCTTTACTACAAGTCATGCGTCTTTTGATATTACTTCGCACCAATTCAGAATCGTGTGTACTTTCCGCCAATGCTATTCCGAAACCGTTATTCGTCATATTTTGGGAGAATGACACATAGTATCTGCGGCTACCTCCAGAATGCGCTGCTCGCCTCACACCACAAAATGTGGCCTACTGCTTTACTACAAGTCATACGTCTTTTCATATTACTTCGCACCAATTCAGAATCGTGTGTACTTTCCGCCAATGCTATTCCGAAATCGTTATTCGTCATATTTTGGGAGAATGATACATAGTATCTGCGGCTAGCTCCAGAGTGCGCTGCTCGCCTCACACCACAAAATGTGGCCTACTCCTTTACTACAAGTCATGCGTCTTGATATTACTTCGTACCAATTCAGAATCGTGTGTACTTTCCGCCAATGCTATTCCGAAACCGTTATTCGTCATATTTTGGGAGAATGATACATAGTATCTGCGGCTACCTCCAGAATGCGCTGCTCGCCTCACACCACAAAATGTGGCCTACTGCTTTACTACAAGTCATGCGTCTTTTCATATTATTTCGTACCAATTCAGAATCTTGTGTACTTTCCGCCAATACTATTTCGAAATCGTTATCCGTAATATTTTGGCAGAAAGCTACATAGTATCTGCGGCTAGCTCCAGAGTCCGCTGCCCGCCCCACACCACAAAATGTGGCCTACTGCTTTACTACAAGTCATGCGTCTTTTGATATTACTTCGCACCAATTCAGAATCGTGTGTACTTTCCGCCAATGCTATTCCGAAACCGTTATTCGTCATATTTTGGGAGAATGACACATAGTATCTGCGGCTACCTCCAGAATGCGCTGCTCGCCTCACTTCACAAAATGTGGCCTACTGCTTTACTACAAGTCATACGTCTTTTCATATTACTTCGCACCAATTCAGAATCGTGTGTACTTTCCGCCAATGCTATTCCGAAATCGTTATTCGTCATATTTTGGGAGAATGATACATAGTATCTGCGGCTAGCTCCAGAGTGCGCTGCTCGCCTCACACCACAAAATGTGGCCTACTCCTTTACTACAAGTCATGCGTCTTGATATTACTTCGTACCAATTCAGAATCGTGTGTACTTTCCGCCAATGCTATTCCGAAACCGTTATTCGTCATATTTTGGGAGAATGATACATAGTATCTGCGGCTACCTCCAGAATGCGCTGCTCGCCTCACACCACAAAATGTGGCCTACTGCTTTACTACAAGTCATGCGTCTTTTCATATTATTTCGTACCAATTCAGAATCTTGTGTACTTTCCGCCAATACTATTTCGAAATCGTTATCCGTAATATTTTGGCAGAAAGCTACATAGTATCTGCGGCTAGCTCCAGAGTCCGCTGCCCGCCCCACACCACAAAATGTGGCCTACTGCTTTACTACAAGTCATGCGTCTTTTGATATTACTTCGCACCAATTCAGAATCGTGTGTCCTTTCCGCCAATGCTATTCCGAAACCGTTATTCGTCATATTTTGGGAGAATGATAC
This sequence comes from Schistocerca cancellata, assembly GCF_023864275.1. Taxonomy (NCBI): domain Eukaryota; kingdom Metazoa; phylum Arthropoda; class Insecta; order Orthoptera; family Acrididae; genus Schistocerca; species Schistocerca cancellata. The sequence continues at coordinate 458,118,067 of NC_064634.1, read as the reverse complement.
ATAGTATCTGCGGCTACCTCCAGAATGCGCTGCTCGCCTCACACCACAAAATGTGGCCTACTGCTTTACTACAAGTCATGCGTCTTTTCATATTATTTCGTACCAACTCAGAATCGTGTGTACTTTCCGCCAATGCTATTCCGAAACCGTTATCCGTAATATTTTGGCAGAAAGCTACATAGTATCTGCGGCTAGCTCCAGAGTCCGCTGCCCGCCCCACACCACAAAATGTGGCCTACTGCTTTACTACAAGTCATGCGTCTTTTGATATTACTTCGCACCAATTCAGAATCGTGTGTACTTTCCGCCAATGCTATTCCGAAATCGTTATTCGTCATATTTTGGGAGAATGATACATAGTATCTGCGGCTAGCTCCAGAGTGCGCTGCTCGCCTCACACCACAAAATGTGGCCTACTCCTTTACTACAAGTCATGCGTCTTGATATTACTTCGTACCAATTCAGAATCGTGTGTACTTTCCGCCAATGCTATTCCGAAACCGTTATTCGTCATATTTTGGGAGAATGATACATAGTATCTGCGGCTACCTCCAGAATGCGCTGCTCGCCTCACACCACAAAATGTGGCCTACTGCTTTACTACAAGTCATGCGTCTTTTCATATTATTTCGTACCAATTCAGAATCTTGTGTACTTTCCGCCAATACTATTTCGAAATCGTTATCCGTAATATTTTGGCAGAAAGCTACATAGTATCTGCGGCTAGCTCCAGAGTCCGCTGCTCGCCCCACACCACAAAATGTGGCCTACTGCTTTACTACAAGTCATGCGTCTTTTCATATTATTTCGTACCAATTCAGAATCGTGTGTACTTTCCGCCAATACTATTTCGAAATCGTTATCCGTAATATTTTGGCTGAAAGCTACATAGTATCTGCGGCTAGCTCCAGAGTCCGCTGCTCGCCCCACACCACAAAATGTGGCCTACTGCTTTACTACAAGTCATGCGTCTTTTCATATTATTTCGTACCAATTCAGAATCGTGTGTACTTTCCGCCAATGCTATTCCGAAACCGTTATTCGTCATATTTTGGGAGAATGATACATAGTATCTGCGGCTAGCTCCAGAGTGCGCTGCTCGCCTCACACCACAAAATGTGGCCTACTGCTTTTCTACAAGTCATGCGTTTTTTGATATTACTTCGTACCAATTCAGAATCATGTGTACTTTCCGCCAATGCTATTCCGAAATCGTTATTCGTCATATTTTGGGAGAATGATACATAGTATCTGCGGCTACCTCCAGAGTGCGCTGCTCGCCTCACACCACAAAATGTGGCCTACTGCTTTACTACAAGTCATGCGTCTTTTGATATTACTTCGCACCAATTCAGAATCGTGTGTACTTTCCGCCAATGCTATTCCGAAATCGTTATTCGTCATATTTTGGGAGAATGATACATAGTATCTGCGGCTAGCTCCAGAGTGCGCTGCTCGCCTCACACCACAAAATGTGGCCTACTGCTTTACTACAAGTCATGCGTTTTTTGATATTACTTCGTACCAATTCAGAATCATGTGTACTTTCCGCCAATGCTATTCCGAAATCGTTATTCGTCATATTTTGGGAGAATAATACATAGTATCTGCGGCTAGCTCCAGAGTGCGCTGCTCGCCCCACACCACAAAATGTGGCCTACTGCTTTACTACAAGTCATGCGTCTTGATATTACTTCGTACCAATTCAGAATCGTGTGTACTTTCCGCCAATGCTATTCCGAAATCGTTATTCGTCATATTTTGGGAGAATGATACATAGTATCTGCGGCTAGCTCCAGAGTGCGCTGCTCGCCCCACACCACAAAATGTGGCCTACTGCTTTACTACAAGTCATGCGTCTTGATATTACTTCGTACCAATTCAGAATCGTGTGTACTTTCCGCCAATGCTATTCCGAAATCGTTATTCGTCATATTTTGGGAGAATGATACATAGTATCTGCGGCTACCTCCAGAGTGCGCTGCTCGCCTCACACCACAAAATGTGGCCTACTGCTTTACTACAAGTCATGCGTCTTTTGATATTACTTCGCACCAATTCAGAATCGTGTGTACTTTCCGCCAATGCTATTCCGAAATCGTTATTCGTCATATTTTGGGAGAATGATACATAGTATCTGCGGCTAGCTCCAGAGTGCGCTGCTCGCCTCACACCACAAAATGTGGCCTACTGCTTTACTACAAGTCATGCGTTTTTTGATATTACTTCGTACCAATTCAGAATCATGTGTACTTTCCGCCAATGCTATTCCGAAATCGTTATTCGTCATATTTTGGGAGAATAATACATAGTATCTGCGGCTAGCTCCAGAGTGCGCTGCTCGCCCCACACCACAAAATGTGGCCTACTGCTTTACTACAAGTCATGCGTCTTGATATTACTTCGTACCACTTCAGAATCGTGTGTACTTTCCGCCAATGCTATTCCGAAATCGTTATTCGTCATATTTTGGGAGAATGATACATAGTATCTGCGGCTAGCTCCAGAGTGCGCTGCTCGCCTCACACCACAAAATGTGGCCTACTGCTTTACTACAAGTCATGCGTCTTTTGATATTACTTCGCACCAATTCAGAATCGTGTGTACTTTCCGCCAATGCTATTCCGAAATCGTTATTCGTCATATTTTGGGAGAATGATACATAGTATCTGCGGATAGCTCCAGAGTGCGCTGCTCGCGTCACACCACAAAATGTGGTCTACTGCTTTACTACAAGTCATGCGTCTTTTCATATTATTTCGTACCAATTCAGAATCGTGTGTACTTTCCGCCAATGCTATTCCGAAATCGTTATTCGTCATATTTTGGGAGAATAATACATAGTATTTGCGGCTAGCTCCAGAGTGCGCTGCTCGCCCCACACCACAAAATGTGGCCTACTGCTTTACTACAAGTCATGCGTCTTGATATTACTTCGTACCAATTCAGAATCGTGTGTACTTTCCGCCAATGCTATTCCGAAATCGTTATTCGTCATATTTTGGGAGAATGATACATAGTATCTGCGGCTAGCTCCAGAGTGCGCTGCTCGCCCCACACCACAAAATGTGGCCTACTGCTTTACTACAAGTCATGCGTCTTGATATTACTTCGTACCAATTCAGAATCGTGTGTACTTTCCGCCAATGCTATTCCGAAATCGTTATTCGTCATATTTTGGGAGAATGATACATAGTATCTGCGGCTAGCTCCAGAGTGCGCTGCTCGCGTCACACCACAAAATGTGGTCTACTGCTTTTCTACAAGTCATGCGTCTTTTCATATTATTTCGTACCAATTCAGAATCGTGTGTACTTTCCGCCAATGCTATTCCGAAATCGTTATTCGTAATATTTTGGCAGAAAGCTACGTAGTATCTGCGGCTAGCTCCAGAGTGCGCTGCTCGCCTCACACCACAAAATGTGGCCTACTGCTTTACGACAAGTCATGCGTCTTTTCATATTATTTCGTACCAATTCAGAATCGTGTGTACTTTCCGCCAATGAAATCCGAAATCGTTATTCGTCATATTTTGGGAGAATGATACATAGTATCTGCGGATAGCTCCAGAGTGCGCTGCTCGCGTCACACCACAAAATGTGGCCTACTGCTTTACTACAAGTCATGCGTCTTTTCATATTATTTCGTACCAATTCAGAATCGTGTGTACTTTCCGCCAATGCTATTCCGAAATCGTTATTCGTCATATTTTGGGAGAATGATACATAGTATCTGCGGCTAGCTCCAGAGTGCGCTGCTCGCCTCACACCACAAAATGTGGCCTACTGCTTTACTACAAGTCATGCGTCTTTTGATATTACTTCGCACCAATTCAGAATCGTGTGTACTTTCCGCCAATGCTATTCCGAAATCGTTATTCGTCATATTTTGGGAGAATGATACATAGTATCTGCGGCTAGCTCCAGAGTGCGCTGCTCGCCTCACACCACAAAATGTGGCCTACTGCTTTACTACAAGTCATACGTCTTTTCATATTACTTCGTACCAATTCAGAATCGTGTGTACTTTCCGCCAATGCTATTCCGAAATCGTTATTCGTCATATTTTGGGAGAATAATACATAGTATCTGCGGCTAGCTCCAGAGTGCGCTGCTCGCCCCACACCACAAAATGTGGCCTACTGCTTTACTACAAGTCATGCGTCTTGATATTACTTCGTACCAATTCAGAATCGCGTGTACTTTCCGCCAATGCTATTCCGAAATCGTTATTCGTCATATTTTGGGAGAATGATACATAGTATCTGCGGCTAGCTCCAGAGTGCGCTGCTCGCCTCACACCACAAAATGTGGCCTACTGCTTTACTACAAGTCATGCGTCTTTTGATATTACTTCGCACCAATTCAGAATCGTGTGTACTTTCCGCCAATGCTATTCCGAAATCGTTATTCGTCATATTTTGGTAGAATGATACATAGTATCTGCGGCTAGCTCCAGAGTGCGCTGCTCGCCCCACACCACAAAATGTGGCCTACTGCTTTACTACAAGTCATGCGTCTTGATATTACTTCGTACCAATTCAGAATCGTGTGTACTTTCCGCCAATGCTATTCCGAAATCGTTATTCGTCATATTTTGGTAGAATGATACATAGTATCTGCGGCTAGCTCCAGAGTGCGCTGCTCGCCTCACACCACAAAATGTGGCCTACTGCTTTACTACAAGTCATGCGTTTTTTGATATTACTTCGTACCAATTCAGAATCATGTGTACTTTCCGCCAATGCTATTCCGAAATCGTTATTCGTCATATTTTGGTAGAATGATACATAGTATCTGCGGCTAGCTCCAGAGTGCGCTGCTCGCCCCACACCACAAAATGTGGCCTACTGCTTTACTGCAAGTCATGCGTCTTTTCATATTATTTCGTACCAATTCAGAATCGTGTGTACTTTCCGCCAATACTATTTCGAAATCGTTATCCGTAATATTTTGGCTGAAAGCTACATAGTATCTGCGGCTAGCTCCAGAGTCCGCTGCTCGCCCCACACCACAAAATGTGGCCTACTGCTTTACTACAAGTCATGCGTCTTTTCATATTATTTCGTACCAATTCAGAATCGCGTGTACTTTCCGCCAATGCTATTCCGAAATCGTTATTCGTCATATTTTGGGAGAATGATACATAGTATCTGCGGCTAGCTCCAGAGTGCGCTGCTCGCCTCACACCACAAAATGTGGCCTACTGCTTTACTACAAGTCATACGTCTTTTCATATTACTTCGTACCAATTCAGAATCGTGTGTACTTTCCGCCAATGCTATTCCGAAATCGTTATTCGTCATATTTTGGGAGAATAATACATAGTATCTGCGGCTAGCTCCAGAGTGCGCTGCTCGCCCCACACCACAAAATGTGGCCTACTGCTTTACTACAAGTCATGCGTCTTGATATTACTTCGTACCAATTCAGAATTGCGTGTACTTTCCGCCAATGCTATTCCGAAATCGTTATTCGTCATATTTTGGGAGAATGATACATAGTATCTGCGGCTAGCTCCAGAGTGCGCTGCTCGCCTCACACCACAAAATGTGGCCTACTGCTTTACTACAAGTCATGCGTCTTTTGATATTACTTCGCACCAATTCAGAATCGTGTGTACTTTCCGCCAATGCTATTCCGAAATCGTTATTCGTCATATTTTGGGAGAATGATACATAGTATCTGCGGCTAGCTCCAGAGTGCGCTGCTCGCCTCACACCACAAAATGTGGCCTACTGCTTTACTACAAGTCATGCGTCTTTTGATATTACTTCGCACCAATTCAGAATCGTGTGTACTTTCCGCCAATGCTATTCCGAAATCGTTATTCGTCATATTTTGGGAGAATGATACATAGTATCTGCGGCTACCTCCAGAGTGCGCTGCTCGCCTCACACCACAAAATGTGGCCTACTGCTTTACTACAAGTCATGCGTTTTTTGATATTACTTCGTACCAATTCAGAATCATGTGTACTTTCCGCCAATGCTATTCCGAAATCGTTATTCGTCATATTTTGGTAGAATGATACATAGTATCTGCGGCTAGCTCCAGAGTGCGCTGCTCGCCCCACACCACAAAATGTGGCCTACTGCTTTACTGCAAGTCATGCGTCTTTTCATATTATTTCGTACCAATTCAGAATCGTGTGTACTTTCCGCCAATACTATTTCGAAATCGTTATCCGTAATATTTTGGCTGAAAGCTACATAGTATCTGCGGCTAGCTCCAGAGTCCGCTGCTCGCCCCACACCACAAAATGTGGCCTACTGCTTTACTACAAGTCATGCGTCTTTTCATATTATTTCGTACCAATTCAGAATCGTGTGTACTTTCCGCCAATGCTATTCCGAAACCGTTATTCGTCATATTTTGGGAGAATGATACATAGTATCTGCGGCTAGCTCCAGAGTGCGCTGCTCGCCTCACACCACAAAATGTGGCCTACTGCTTTACTACAAGTCATGCGTCTTTTGATATTACTTCGCACCAATTCAGAATCGTGTGTACTTTCCGCCAATGCTATTCCGAAATCGTTATTCGTCATATTTTGGGAGAATGATACATAGTATCTGCGGCTAGCTCCAGAGTGCGCTGCTCGCCTCACACCACAAAATGTGGCCTACTGCTTTACTACAAGTCATGCGTCTTTTGATATTACTTCGCACCAATTCAGAATCGTGTGTACTTTCCGCCAATGCTATTCCGAAATCGTTATTCGTCATATTTTGGGAGAATGATACATAGTATCTGCGGCTACCTCCAGAGTGCGCTGCTCGCCTCACACCACAAAATGTGGCCTACTGCTTTACTACAAGTCATGCGTTTTTTGATATTACTTCGTACCAATTCAGAATCATGTGTACTTTCCGCCAATGCTATTCCGAAATCGTTATTCGTCATATTTTGGTAGAATGATACATAGTATCTGCGGCTAGCTCCAGAGTGCGCTGCTCGCCCCACACCACAAAATGTGGCCTACTGCTTTACTACAAGTCATGCGTCTTGATATTACTTCGTACCAATTCAGAATCGTGTGTACTTTCCGCCAATGCTATTCCGAAACCGTTATTCGTCATATTTTGGGAGAATGATACATAGTATCTGCGGATAGCTCCAGAGTGCGCTGCTCGCGTCACACCACAAAATGTGGCCGACTGCTTTACTACAAGTCATGCGTCTTTTCATATTATTTCGTACCAATTCAGAATCGTGTGTACTTTCCGCCAATGCTATTCCGAAATCGTTATTCGTCATATTTTGGGAGAATGATACATAGTATCTGCGGCTAGCTCCAGAGTGCGCTGCTCGCCTCACACCACAAAATGTGGCCTACTGCTTTACTACAAGTCATGCGTCTTTTGATATTACTTCGCACCAATTCAGAATCGTGTGTACTTTCCGCCAATGCTATTCCGAAATCGTTATTCGTCATATTTTGGGAGAATGATACATAGTATCTGCGGCTAGCTCCAGAGTGCGCTGCTCGCCTCACACCACAAAATGTGGCCTACTGCTTTACTACAAGTCATACGTCTTTTCATATTACTTCGTACCAATTCAGAATCGTGTGTACTTTCCGCCAATGCAATTCCGAAATCGTTATTCGTCATATTTTGGGAGAATAATACATAGTATCTGCGGCTAGCTCCAGAGTGCGCTGCTCGCCCCACACCACAAAATGTGGCCTACTGCTTTACTGCAAGTCATGCGTCTTTTCATATTATTTCGTACCAATTCAGAATCGTGTGTACTTTCCGCCAATACTATTTCGAAATCGTTATCCGTAATATTTTGGCTGAAAGCTACATAGTATCTGCGGCTAGCTCCAGAGTCCGCTGCTCGCCCCACACCACAAAATGTGGCCTACTGCTTTACTACAAGTCATGCGTCTTTTCATATTATTTCGTACCAATTCAGAATCGTGTGTACTTTCCGCCAATACTATTTCGAAATCGTTATCCGTAATATTTTGGCTGAAAGCTACATAGTATCTGCGGCTATCTCCAGAGTCCGCTGCTCGCCCCACACCACAAAATGTGGCCTACTGCTTTACTACAAGTCATGCGTCTTTTCATATTATTTCGTACCAATTCAGAATCGTGTGTACTTTCCGCCAATGCTATTCCGAAACCGTTATTCGTCATATTTTGGTAGAATGATACATAGTATCTGCGGCTAGCTCCAGAGTGCGCTGCTCGCCCCACACCACAAAATGTGGCCTACTGCTTTACTACAAGTCATGCGTCTTGATATTACTTCGTACCAATTCAGAATCATGTGTACCTTCCGCAATGCTATTCCGAAATCGTTATTCGTCATATTTTGGGAGAATGATACATAGTATCTGCGGCTAGCTCCAGAGTGCGCTGCTCGCCCCACACCACAAAATGTGGCCTACTGCTTTACTACAAGTCATGCGTTTTTTGATATTACTTCGTACCAATTCAGAATCATGTGTACTTTCCGCCAATGCTATTCCGAAATCGTTATTCGTCATATTTTGGTAGAATGATACATAGTATCTGCGGCTAGCTCCAGAGTGCGCTGCTCGCCCCACACCACAAAATGTGGCCTACTGCTTTACTACAAGTCATGCGTCTTGATATTACTTCGTACCAATTCAGAATCATGTGTACCTTCCGCAATGCTATTCCGAAATCGTTATTCGTCATATTTTGGGAGAATGATACATAGTATCTGCGGCTAGCTCCAGAGTCCGCTGCTCGCCCCACACCACAAAATGTGGCCTACTGCTTTACTACAAGTCATGCGTCTTTTCATATTATTTCGTACCAATTCAGAATCGTGTGTACTTTCCGCCAATGCTATTCCGAAACCGTTATTCGTCATATTTTGGGAGAATGATACATACTATCTGCGGCTACCTCCAGAGTGCGCTGCTCGCCTCACACCACAAAATGTGGCCTACTGCTTTACTACAAGTCATGCGTCTTTTGATATTACTTCGCACCAATTCAGAATCGTGTGTACTTTCCGCCAATGCTATTCCGAAATCGTTATTCGTCATATTTTGGGAGAATGATACATAGTATCTGCGGCTAGCTCCAGAGTGCGCTGCTCGCCTCACACCACAAAATGTGGCCTACTGCTTTACTACAAGTCATGCGTCTTTTCATATTACTTCGTACGAATTCAGAATCGTGTGTACTTTCCGCCAATGCTATTCCGAAATCGTTATTCGTCATATTTTGGGAGAATGATACATAGTATCTGCGGCTAGCTCGAGAGTGCGCTGCTCGCCTCACGCCACAGAATGTGGCCTACTGCTTTACTAGAAGTCATGCGACTTCTCATATTACTTCGTACGAATTCAGAATCGTGTGTACTTTCCGCCAATGCTATTCCGAAATCGTTATTCGTCATATTTTGGGAGAATGATACATAGTATCTGCGGCTACCTCCAGAGTGCGCTGCTCGCCTCACACCACAAAATGTGGCCTACTGCTTTACTACAAGTCATGCGTTTTTTGATATTACTTCGTACCAATTCAGAATCATGTGTACTTTCCGCCAATGCTATTCCGAAATCGTTATTCGTCATATTTTGGTAGAATGATACATAGTATCTGCGGCTAGCTCCAGAGTGCGCTGCTCGCCCCACACCACAAAATGTGGCCTACTGCTTTACTACAAGTCATGCGTCTTGATATTACTTCGTACCAATTCAGAATCGTGTGTACTTTCCGCCAATGCTATTCCGAAACCGTTATTCGTCATATTTTGGGAGAATGATACATAGTATCTGCGGATAGCTCCAGAGTGCGCTGCTCGCGTCACACCACAAAATGTGGCCGACTGCTTTACTACAAGTCATGCGTCTTTTCATATTATTTCGTACCAATTCAGAATCGTGTGTACTTTCCGCCAATGCTATTCCGAAATCGTTATTCGTCATATTTTGGGAGAATGATACATAGTATCTGCGGCTAGCTCCAGAGTGCGCTGCTCGCCTCACACCACAAAATGTGGCCTACTGCTTTACTACAAGTCATGCGTCTTTTGATATTACTTCGCACCAATTCAGAATCGTGTGTACTTTCCGCCAATGCTATTCCGAAATCGTTATTCGTCATATTTTGGGAGAATGATACATAGTATCTGCGGCTAGCTCCAGAGTGCGCTGCTCGCCTCACACCACAAAATGTGGCCTACTGCTTTACTACAAGTCATACGTCTTTTCATATTACTTCGTACCAATTCAGAATCGTGTGTACTTTCCGCCAATGCAATTCCGAAATCGTTATTCGTCATATTTTGGGAGAATAATACATAGTATCTGCGGCTAGCTCCAGAGTGCGCTGCTCGCCCCACACCACAAAATGTGGCCTACTGCTTTACTGCAAGTCATGCGTCTTTTCATATTATTTCGTACCAATTCAGAATCGTGTGTACTTTCCGCCAATACTATTTCGAAATCGTTATCCGTAATATTTTGGCTGAAAGCTACATAGTATCTGCGGCTAGCTCCAGAGTCCGCTGCTCGCCCCACACCACAAAATGTGGCCTACTGCTTTACTACAAGTCATGCGTCTTTTCATATTATTTCGTACCAATTCAGAATCGTGTGTACTTTCCGCCAATACTATTTCGAAATCGTTATCCGTAATATTTTGGCTGAAAGCTACATAGTATCTGCGGCTATCTCCAGAGTGCGCTGCTCGCCCCACACCACAAAATGTGGCCTACTGCTTTACTACAAGTCATGCGTCTTTTCATATTATTTCGTACCAATTCAGAATCGTGTGTACTTTCCGCCAATGCTATTCCGAAACCGTTATTCGTCATATTTTGGGAGAATGATACATACTATCTGCGGCTACCTCCAGAGTGCGCTGCTCGCCTCACACCACAAAATGTGGCCTACTGCTTTACTACAAGTCATGCGTCTTTTGATATTACTTCGCACCAATTCAGAATCGTGTGTACTTTCCGCCAATGCTATTCCGAAATCGTTATTCGTCATATTTTGGGAGAATGATACATAGTATCTGCGGCTACCTCCAGAGTGCGCTGCTCGCCTCACACCACAAAATGTGGCCTACTGCTTTACTACAAGTCATGCGTTTTTTGATATTACTTCGTACCAATTCAGAATCATGTGTACTTTCCGCCAATGCTATTCCGAAATCGTTATTCGTCATATTTTGGTAGAATGATACATAGTATCTGCGGCTAGCTCCAGAGTGCGCTGCTCGCCCCACACCACAAAATGTGGCCTACTGCTTTACTACAAGTCATGCGTCTTGATATTACTTCGTACCAATTCAGAATCATGTGTACCTTCCGCAATGCTATTCCGAAATCGTTATTCGTCATATTTTGGGAGAATGATACATAGTATCTGCGGCTAGCTCCAGAGTCCGCTGCTCGCCCCACACCACAAAATGTGGCCTACTGCTTTACTACAAGTCATGCGTCTTTTCATATTATTTCGTACCAATTCAGAATCGTGTGTACTTTCCGCCAATGCTATTCCGAAACCGTTATTCGTCATATTTTGGGAGAATGATACATACTATCTGCGGCTACCTCCAGAGTGCGCTGCTCGCCTCACACCACAAAATGTGGCCTACTGCTTTACTACAAGTCATGCGTCTTTTGATATTACTTCGCACCAATTCAGAATCGTGTGTACTTTCCGCCAATGCTATTCCGAAATCGTTATTCGTCATATTTTGGGAGAATGATACATAGTATCTGCGGCTAGCTCCAGAGTGCGCTGCTCGCCTCACACCACAAAATGTGGCCTACTGCTTTACTACAAGTCATGCGTCTTTTCATATTACTTCGTACGAATTCAGAATCGTGTGTACTTTCCGCCAATGCTATTCCGAAATCGTTATTCGTCATATTTTGGGAGAATGATACATAGTATCTGCGGCTAGCTCGAGAGTGCGCTGCTCGCCTCACGCCACAGAATGTGGCCTACTGCTTTACTAGAAGTCATGCGACTTCTCATATTACTTCGTACGAATTCAGAATCGTGTGTACTTTCCGCCAATGCTATTCCGAAATCGTTATTCGTCATATTTTGGGAGAATGATACATAGTATCTGCGGCTAGCTCCAAAGTGCGCTGCTCGCCTCACACCACAAAATGTGGCCTACTGCTTTACTACAAGTCATGCGTCTTTTCATATTATTTCTTACCAATTCAGAATCTTGTGTACTTTCCGCCAATGCTATTCCGAAATCGTTATTCGTCATATTTTGGGAGAATGATACATAGTATCTGCGGCTAGCTCCAGAGTGCGCTGCTCGCCTCACACCACAAAATGTGGCCTACTGCTTTACTACAAGTCATGCGTCTTTTCATATTACTTCGTACGAATTCAGAATCGTGTGTACTTTCCGCCAATGCTATTCCGAAATCGTTATTCGTAATATTATGGCAGAAAGCTACGTAGTATCTGCGGCTAGCTCCAGAGTGCGCTGCTCGCCTCACACCACAAAATGTGGCCTACTGCTTTACTACAAGTCATGCGTCTTTTCATATTATTTCGTACCAATTCAGAATCGTGTGTACTTTCCGCCAATGCTATTCCGAAATCGTTATTCGTAATATTTTGGCAGAAAGCTACATAGTATCTGCGGCTAGCTCCAGAGTGCGCTGCTCGCCTCACACCACAAAATGTGGCCTACTGCTTTACTACAAGTCATGCGTCTTTTCATATTATTTCTTACCAATTCAGAATCTTGTGTACTTTCCGCCAATGCTATTCCGAAATCGTTATTCGTCATATTTTGGGAGAATGATACATAGTATCTGCGGCTAGCTCCAGAGTGCGCTGCTCGCCTCACACCACAAAATGTGGCCTACTGCTTTACTACAAGTCATGCGTCTTTTCATATTACTTCGTACGAATTCAGAATCGTGTGTACTTTCCGCCAATGCTATTCCGAAATCGTTATTCGTCATATTTTGGGAGAATGATACATAGTATCTGCGGCTAGCTCCAGAGTGCGCTGCTCGCCTCACACCACAAAATGTGGCCTACTGCTTTACTACAAGTCATGCGTCTTTTCATATTATTTCTTACCAATTCAGAATCGTGTGTACTTTCCGCCAATGCTATTCCGAAATCGTTATTCGTCATATTTTGGGAGAATAATACATAGTATCTGCGGCTAGCTCCAAAGTGCGCTGCTCGCCTCACACCACAAAATGTGGCCTACTGCTTTACTACAAGTCATGCGTCTTTTCATATTATTTCTTACCAATTCAGAATCTTGTGTACTTTCCGCCAATGCTATTCCGAAATCGTTATTCGTCATATTTTGGGAGAATGATACATAGTATCTGCGGCTAGCTCCAGAGTGCGCTGCTCGCCTCACACCACAAAATGTGGCCTACTGCTTTACTACAAGTCATGCGTCTTTTCATATTACTTCGTACGAATTCAGAATCGTGTGTACTTTCCGCCAATGCTATTCCGAAATCGTTATTCGTCATATTTTGGGAGAATGATACATAGTATCTGCGGCTAGCTCGAGAGTGCGCTGCTCGCCTCACGCCACAGAATGTGGCCTACTGCTTTACTAGAAGTCATGCGACTTCTCATATTACTTCGTACGAATTCAGAATCGTGTGTACTTTCCGCCAATGCTATTCCGAAATCGTTATTCGTCATATTTTGGGAGAATGATACATAGTATCTGCGGCTAGCTCCAGAGTGCGCTGCTCGCCTCACACCACAAAATGTGGCCTACTGCTTTACTACAAGTCATGCGTCTTTTCATATTATTTCTTACCAATTCAGAATCTTGTGTACTTTCCGCCAATGCTATTCCGAAATCGTTATTCGTCATATTTTGGGAGAATGATACATAGTATCTGCGGCTAGCTCCAGAGTGCGCTGCTCGCCTCACACCACAAAATGTGGCCTACTGCTTTACTACAAGTCATGCGTCTTTTCATATTATTTCTTACCAATTCAGAATCGTGTGTACTTTCCGCCAATGCTATTCCGAAATCGTTATTCGTCATATTTTGGGAGAATAATACATAGTATCTGCGGCTAGCTCCAAAGTGCGCTGCTCGCCTCACACCACAAAATGTGGCCTACTGCTTTACTACAAGTCATGCGTCTTTTCATATTATTTCTTACCAATTCAGAATCTTGTGTACTTTCCGCCAATGCTATTCCGAAATCGTTATTCGTCATATTTTGGGAGAATGATACATAGTATCTGCGGCTAGCTCCAGAGTGCGCTGCTCGCCTCACACCACAAAATGTGGCCTACTGCTTTACTACAAGTCATGCGTCTTTTCATATTACTTCGTACGAATTCAGAATCGTGTGTACTTTCCGCCAATGCTATTCCGAAATCGTTATTCGTCATATTTTGGGAGAATGATACATAGTATCTGCGGCTAGCTCGAGAGTGCGCTGCTCGCCTCACGCCACAGAATGTGGCCTACTGCTTTACTAGAAGTCATGCGACTTCTCATATTACTTCGTACGAATTCAGAATCGTGTGTACTTTCCGCCAATGCTATTCCGAAATCGTTATTCGTCATATTTTGGGAGAATAATACATAGTATCTGCGGCTAGCTCCAAAGTGCGCTGCTCGCCTCACACCACAAAATGTGGCCTACTGCTTTACTACAAGTCATGCGTCTTTTCATATTATTTCTTACCAATTCAGAATCTTGTGTACTTTCCGCCAATGCTATTCCGAAATCGTTATTCGTCATATTTTGGGAGAATGATACATAGTATCTGCGGCTAGCTCCAGAGTGCGCTGCTCGCCTCACACCACAAAATGTGGCCTACTGCTTTACTACAAGTCATGCGTCTTTTCATATTACTTCGTACGAATTCAGAATCGTGTGTACTTTCCGCCAATGCTATTCCGAAATCGTTATTCGTCATATTTTGGGAGAATGATACATAGTATCTGCGGCTAGCTCAAGAGTGCGCTGCTCGCCTCACACCACAAAATGTGGCCTACTGCTTTACTACAAGTCATGCGTCTTTTCATATTACTTCGTACGAATTCAGAATCGTGTGTACTTTCCGCCAATGCTATTCCGAAATCGTTATTCGTCATATTTTGGGAGAATGATACATAGTATCTGCGGCTAGCTCCAGAGTGCGCTGCTCGCCTCACACCACAAAATGTGGCCTACTGCTTTACTACAAGTCATGCGTCTTTTCATATTATTTCTTACCAATTCAGAATCGTGTGTACTTTCCGCCAATGCTATTCCGAAATCGTTATTCGTCATATTTTGGGAGAATAATACATAGTATCTGCGGCTAGCTCCAAAGTGCGCTGCTCGCCTCACACCACAAAATGTGGCCTACTGCTTTACTACAAGTCATGCGTCTTTTCATATTATTTCTTACCAATTCAGAATCTTGTGTACTTTCCGCCAATGCTATTCCGAAATCGTTATTCGTCATATTTTGGGAGAATGATACATAGTATCTGCGGCTAGCTCCAGAGTGCGCTGCTCGCCTCACACCACAAAATGTGGCCTACTGCTTTACTACAAGTCATGCGTCTTTTCATATTATTTCTTACCAATTCAGAATCTTGTGTACTTTCCGCCAATGCTATTCCGAAATCGTTATTCGTCATATTTTGGGAGAATGATACATAGTATCTGCGGCTATGTCCAGAGTGCTCTGCTCGTCCGACACCACAAAATGTGGCCTACTGCTTTACTACAAGTCATGCGACTTTTCATATTACTTCGTACCAATTCAGAATCTTGTGTACTTTCCGCCAATGCTATTCCGAAATCGTTATTCGTCATATTTTGGGAGAATGATACATAGTATCTGCGGCTAGCTCCAGAGTGCGCTGCTCGCCTCACACCACAAAATGTGGCCTACTGCTTTACTACAAGTCATGCGTCTTTTCATATTATTTCTTACCAATTCAGAATCTTGTGTACTTTCCGCCAATGCTATTCCGAAATCGTTATTCGTCATATTTTGGGAGAATGATACATAGTATCTGCGGCTAGCTCCAGAGTGCGCTGCTCGCCTCACACCACAAAATGTGGCCTACTGCTTTACTACAAGTCATGCGTCTTTTCATATTATTTCTTACCAATTCAGAATCTTGTGTACTTTCCGCCAATGCTATTCCGAAATCGTTATTCGTCATATTTTGGGAGAATGATACATAGTATCTGCGGCTATGTCCAGAGTGCTCTGCTCGTCCGACACCACAAAATGTGGCCTACTGCTTTACTACAAGTCATGCGACTTTTCATATTACTTCGTACCAATTCAGAATCTTGTGTACTTTCCGCCAATGCTATTCCGAAATCGTTATTCGTCATATTTTGGGAGAATAATACATAGTATCTGCGGCTAGCTCCAAAGTGCGCTGCTCGCCTCACACCACAAAATGTGGCCTACTGCTTTACTACAAGTCATGCGTCTTTTCATATTATTTCTTACCAATTCAGAATCTTGTGTACTTTCCGCCAATGCTATTCCGAAATCGTTATTCGTCATATTTTGGGAGAATGATACATAGTATCTGCGGCTAGCTCCAGAGTGCGCTGCTCGCCTCACACCACAAAATGTGGCCTACTGCTTTACTACAAGTCATGCGTCTTTTCATATTATTTCTTACCAATTCAGAATCGTGTGTACTTTCCGCCAATGCTATTCCGAAATCGTTATTCGTCATATTTTGGGAGAATAATACATAGTATCTGCGGCTAGCTCCAAAGTGCGCTGCTCGCCTCACACCACAAAATGTGGCCTTCTGCTTTACTACAAGTCATGCGTCTTTTCATATTATTTCTTACCAATTCAGAATCTTGTGTACTTTCCGCCAATGCTATTCCGAAATCGTTATTCGTCATATTTTGGGAGAATGATACATAGTATCTGCGGCTAGCTCCAGAGTGCGCTGCTCGCCTCACACCACAAAATGTGGCCTACTGCTTTACTACAAGTCATGCGTCTTTTCATATTATTTCTTACCAATTCAGAATCTTGTGTACTTTCCGCCAATGCTATTCCGAAATCGTTATTCGTCATATTTTGGGAGAATGATACATAGTATCTGCGGCTATGTCCAGAGTGCTCTGCTCGTCCGACACCACAAAATGTGGCCTACTGCTTTACTACAAGTCATGCGACTTTTCATATTACTTCGTACCAATTCAGAATCGTGTGTACTTTCCGCCAATGCTATTCCGAAATCGTTATTCGTAATATTTTGGGAGAATGATACATAGTATCTGCGGCTAGCTCGAGAGTGCGCTGCTCGCCTCACGCCACAGAATGTGGCCTACTGCTTTACTAGAAGTCATGCGACTTCTCATATTACTTCGTACCAATTCAGAATCATGTGTACTTTCCGCCAATGCTATTCCGAAATCGTTATTCGTCATATTTTGGGAAAATGATACATAGTATCTGCGGCTATGTCCAGAGTGCGCTCCTCGTCCGACACCACAAAATGTGGCCTACTGCTTTAGCACAAGTCATGCGACTTTTCATATTACTTCGTTCCAATTCAGAATCGTGTGTACTTTCCGCCAATGCTATTCCGAAATCGTTATTCGTAATATTTTGGGAGAATGATACATAGTATCTGCGGCTATGTCCAGAGTGCTCTGCTCGTCCGACACCACACAATGTGGCCTACTGCTTTACTACAAGTCATGCGACTTTTCATATTACTTCGTACCAATTCAGAATCGTGTGTACTTTCCGCCAATGCTATTTCGAAATCGTTATTCGTCATATTTTGGGAGAATGATACATAGTATCTGCGGCTATGTCCAGAGTGCGCTGCTCGTCCGACACCACAAAATGTGGCCTACTGCTTTACTACAAGTCATGCGACTTTTCATATTACTTCGTACCAATTCAGAATCGTGTGTACTTTCCGCCAATGCTATTCCGAAATCGTTATTCGTAATATTTTGGGAGAATGATACATAGTATCTGCGGCTAGCTCGAGAGTGCGCTGCTCGCCTCACGCCACAGAATGTGGCCTACTGCTTTACTAGAAGTCATGCGACTTCTCATATTACTTCGTACCAATTCAGAATCGTGTGTACTTTCCGCCAATGCTATTCCGAAATCGTTATTCGTAATATTTTGGGAGAATGATACATAGTATCTGCGGCTAGCTCGAGAGTGCGCTGCTCGCCTCACGCCACAGAATGTGGCCTACTGCTTTACTAGAAGTCATGCGACTTCTCATATTACTTCGTACCAATTCAGAATCGTGTGTACTTTCCGCCAATGCTATTCCGAAATCGTTATTCGTCATATTTTGGGAAAATGATACATAGTATCTGCGGCTATGTCCAGAGTGCGCTCCTCGTCCGACACCACAAAATGTGGCCTACTGCTTTACTACAAGTCATGCGACTTTTCATATTACTTCGTACCAATTCAGAATCGTGTGTACTTTCCGCCAATGCTATTCCGAAATCGTTATTCGTAATATTTTGGGAGAATGATACATAGTATCTGCGGCTAGCTCGAGAGTGCGCTGCTCGCCTCACGCCACAGAATGTGGCCTACTGCTTTACTAGAAGTCATGCGACTTCTCATATTACTTCGTACCAATTCAGAATCGTGTGTACTTTCCGCCAATGCTATTCCGAAATCGTTATTCGTAATATTTTGGGAGAATGATACATAGTATCTGCGGCTAGCTCGAGAGTGCGCTGCTCGCCTCACGCCACAGAATGTGGCCTACTGCTTTACTAGAAGTCATGCGACTTCTCATATTACTTCGTACCAATTCAGAATCGTGTGTACTTTCCGCCAATGCTATTCCGAAATCGTTATTCGTCATATTTTGGGAAAATGATACATAGTATCTGCGGCTATGTCCAGAGTGCGCTCCTCGTCCGACACCACAATATGTGGCCTACTGCTTTACTACAAGTCATGCGACTTCTCATATTACTTCGTACCAATTCAGAATCGTGTGTACTATCCGCCAATGGTATTCCGAAATCGTTATTCGTCATATTTTGGGAGAATGATACATAGTATCTGCGGCTATGTCCAGAGTGCGCTGCTCGTCCGACACCACAAAATGTGGCCTACTGCTTTACTACAAGTCATGCGACTTTTCATATTACTTCGTACCAATTCAGAATCGTGTGTACTTTCCGCCAATGCTATTCCGAAATCGTTATTCGTCATATTTTGGGAGAATGATACATAGTATCTGCGGCTATGTCCAGAGTGCGCTGCTCGTCCGACACCACAAAATGTGGCCTACTGCTTTACTACAAGTCATGCGACTTTTCATATTACTTCGTACCAATTCAGAATCGTGTGTACTTTCCGCCAATGCTATTCCGAAATCGTTATTCGTAATATTTTGGGAGAATGATACATAGTATCTGCGGCTAGCTCGAGAGTGCGCTGCTCGCCTCACGCCACAGAATGTGGCCTACTGCTTTACTAGAAGTCATGCGACTTCTCATATTACTTCGTACCAATTCAGAATCGTGTGTACTTTCCGCCAATGCTATTCCGAAATCGTTATTCGTAATATTTTGGGAGAATGATACATAGTATCTGCGGCTAGCTCGAGAGTGCGCTGCTCGCCTCACGCCACAAAATGTGGCCTACTGCTTTACTAGAAGTCATGCGACTTCTCATATTACTTCGTACCAATTCAGAATCGTGTGTACTTTCCGCCAATGCTATTCCGAAATCGTTATTCGTCATATTTTGGGAAAATGATACATAGTATCTGCGGCTATGTCCAGAGTGCGCTCCTCGTCCGACACCACAAAATGTGGCCTACTGCTTTACTACAAGTCATGCGACTTTTCATATTACTTCGTACCAATTCAGAATCGTGTGTACTTTCCGCCAATGCTATTCCGAAATCGTTATTCGTAATATTTTGGGAGAATGATACATAGTATCTGCGGCTAGCTCGAGAGTGCGCTGCTCGCCTCACGCCACAGAATGTGGCCTACTGCTTTACTAGAAGTCATGCGACTTCTCATATTACTTCGTACCAATTCAGAATCGTGTGTACTTTCCGCCAATGCTATTCCGAAATCGTTATTCGTCATATTTTGGGAAAATGATACATAGTATCTGCGGCTATGTCCAGAGTGCGCTCCTCGTCCGACACCACAAAATGTGGCCTACTGCTTTACTACAAGTCATGCGACTTTTCATATTACTTCGTACCAATTCAGAATCGTGTGTACTTTCCGCCAATGCTATTCCGAAATCGTTATTCGTAATATTTTGGGAGAATGATACATAGTATCTGCGGCTAGCTCGAGAGTGCGCTGCTCGCCTCACGCCACAGAATGTGGCCTACTGCTTTACTAGAAGTCATGCGACTTCTCATATTACTTCGTACCAATTCAGAATCGTGTGTACTTTCCGCCAATGCTATTCCGAAATCGTTATTCGTAATATTTTGGGAGAATGATACATAGTATCTGCGGCTAGCTCGAGAGTGCGCTGCTCGCCTCACGCCACAGAATGTGGCCTACTGCTTTACTAGAAGTCATGCGACTTCTCATATTACTTCGTACCAATTCAGAATCGTGTGTACTTTCCGCCAATGCTATTCCGAAATCGTTATTCGTCATATTTTGGGAAAATGATACATAGTATCTGCGGCTATGTCCAGAGTGCGCTCCTCGTCCGACACCACAATATGTGGCCTACTGCTTTACTACAAGTCATGCGACTTCTCATATTACTTCGTACCAATTCAGAATCGTGTGTACTATCCGCCAATGGTATTCCGAAATCGTTATTCGTCATATTTTGGGAGAATGATACATAGTATCTGCGGCTATGTCCAGAGTGCGCTGCTCGTCCGACACCACAAAATGTGGCCTACTGCTTTACTACAAGTCATGCGACTTTTCATATTACTTCGTACCAATTCAGAATCGTGTGTACTTTCCGCCAATGCTATTCCGAAATCGTTATTCGTCATATTTTGGGAGAATGATACATAGTATCTGCGGCTATGTCCAGAGTGCGCTGCTCGTCCGACACCACAAAATGTGGCCTACTGCTTTACTACAAGTCATGCGACTTTTCATATTACTTCGTACCAATTCAGAATCGTGTGTACTTTTCGCCAATGCTATTCCGAAATCGTTATTCGTCATATTTTGGGAGAATGATACATAGTATCTGCGGCTATGTCCAGAGTCCGCTGCTCGTCCGACACCTTAAAATGTGGCCTACTCCTTTACTACAAGTCATGCGACTTTTCATATTACTTCGTACCAATTCAGAATCGTGTGTACTTTCCGCCAATGCTATTCCGAAATCGTTATTCGTCATATTTTGGGAGAATGATACATAGTATCTGCGGCTAGCTCCAGAGTGCGCTGCTCCCCTCACGCCACAAAATGTGGCCTACTGCTTTACTACAAGTCATGCGACTTTTCACATTACTTCGTAACAATTCAGAATCGTGTGTACTTTCCGCCAATGCTATTCCGAAATCGTTATTCGTAATATTTTGGGAGAATGATACATAGTATCTGCGGCTAGCTCCAGAGTGCGCTGCTCGCCTCACACCACAAAATGTGGCCTACTGCTTTACTACAAGTCATGCGTCTTTTCATGTTATATCGTACCATTTCAGAATCGTGTGTACTTTCCGCCAATGCTATTCCGAAATTGTTATTCGTCATATTTTGGGAGAAAGATACATAGTATCTGCGGCTAGCTCCAGAGTGCGCTGCTCGCCTCACACCACAAAATGTGGCCTACTGCTTTACTACAAGTCATGCGTCTTTTCATGTTATTTCGTACCAATTCAGAATCGTGTGTACTTTCCGCCAATGCTATTCCGAAATCGTTATTCGTAATATTTTGGGAGAATGATACATAGTATCTGCGGCTAGCTCCAGAGTGCGCTGCTCGCCTCACACCACAAAATGTGGCCTACTGCTTTACTACAAGTCATGCGTCTTTTCATATTACTTCGTACGAATTCAGAATCGTGTGTACTTTCCGCCAATGCTATTCCGAAATCGTTATTCGTCATATTTTGGGAGAATGATACATAGTATCTGCGGCTAGCTCCAGAGTGCGCTGCTCGCCTCACACCACAAAATGTGGCCTACTGCTTTACTACAAGTCATGCGACTTTTCATATTACTTCCTACCAATTCAGAATCGTGTGTACTTTCCGCCAATGGTATTCCGAAATCGTTATTCGTCATGTTTTGGGAGAATAATACATAGTATCTGCGGCTATGTCCAGAGTGCGCTGCTCGTCCGACACCACAAAATGTGGCCTACTGCTTTACTACAAGTCATGCGACTTTTCATATTACTTCGTACCAATTCAGAATCGTGTGTACTTTCCGCCAATGCTATTCCGAAATCGTTATTCGTCATTTTTTGGGAGAATGATACATAGTATCTGCGGCTATGTCCAGAGTGCGCTGCTCGTCCGACACCACAAAATGTGGCCTACTGCTTTACTACAAGTCATGCGACTTTTCATATTTCTTCGTACCAATTCAGAATCGTGTGTACTATCCGCCAATGGTATTCCGAAATCGTTATTCGTCATATTTTGGGAGAATGATACATAGTATCTGCGGCTAGCTCCAGAGTGCGCTGCTCGCCTCACGCCACAAAATGTGGTCTACTGCTTTACTAGAAGTCATGCGACTTCTCATATTACTTCGTACCAATTCAGAATCGTGTGTGCTTTCCGCCAATGCTATTCCGTTATCGTTATTCGTCATATTTTGGGAAAATGATACATAGTATCTGCGGTTATGTCCTTTGTGCGCTGCTCGTCCGACACCACAAAATGTGGCCTACTGCTTTACTACAAGTCATCCGACTTTTCATATTACATCGTACCAATTCAGAATCGTGTGTACTTTCCGCCAATGCTATTCCGAAATCGTTATTCGTCATATTTTGGGAAAATGATACATAGTATCTGCGGTTATGTCCAGAGTGCGCTGCTCGTCCGACACCACAAAATGTGGCCTACTGCTTTACTACAAGTCATCCGACTTTTCATATTACTTCGTACCAATTCAGAATCGTGTGTACTTTCCGCCAATGCTATTCCGAAATCGTTATTCGTCATATTTTGGGAAAATGATACATAGTATCTGCGGCTATGTCCAGAGTGCGCTGCTCGTCCGACACCACAAAATGTGGCCTACTGCTTTACTACAAGTCATCCGACTTTTCATATTACTTCGTACCAATTCAGAATCGTGTGTACTTTCCGCCAATGCTATTCCGAAATCGTTATTCGTCATATTTTGGGAAAATGATACATAGTATCTTCGGCTATGTCCAGAGTGCGCTGCTCGTCCGACACCACAAAATGTGGCCTACTGCTTTACTACAAGTCATGCGACTTTTCATATTTCTTCGTACCAATTCAGAATCGTTGTACTTTCCGCCAATGCTATTCCGAAATCGTTATTCGTCATATTTTGGGAAAATGATACATAGTATCTTCGGCTATGTCCAGAGTGCGCTGCTCGTCCGACACCACAAAATGTGGCCTACTGCTTTACTACAAATCATGCGACTTTTCACATTACTTCGTACCAATTCAGAATCGTGTGTACTATCCGCCAATGGTATTCCGAAATCGTTATTCGTCATACTTTGGGAAAATGATACATAGTATCTGCGGCTATGTCCAGAGTGCTCTGCTCGTCCGACACCACAATATGTGGCCTACTGCTTTACTACAAGTCATGCGACTTTTCACATTACTTCGTACCAATTCAGAATCGTGTGTACTTTCCGCCAATGCTATTCCGAAATCGTTATTCGTCATATTTTGGGAAAATGATACATAGTATCTGCGGCTATGTCCAGAGTGCGCTCCTCGTCCGACACCACAAAATGTGGCCTACTGCTTTAGCACAAGTCATGTGACTTTTCATATTACTTCGTACCAATTCAGAATCGTGTGTACTTTCCGCCAATGGTATTCCGAAATCGTTATTCGTCATATTTTGGGAGAATGATACATAGTATCTCCGGCTAGCTCCAGAGTGCGCTGCTCGCCTCACACCACAATATGTGGCCTACTGCTTTACTACAAGTCATGTGACTTTTCATATTACTTCGTACCAATTCAGAATCGTGTGTACTTTCCGCCAATGCTATTCCGAAATCGTTATTCGTCATATTTTGGGAGAATGATACATAGTATCTCCGGCTAGCTCCAGAGTGCGCTGCTCGCCTCACACCACAATATGTGGCCTACTGCTTTACTACAAGTCATGTGACTTTTCATATTACTTCGTACCAATTCAGAATCGTGTGTACTTTCCGCCAATGGTATTCCGAAATCGTTATTCGTCATATTTTGGGAAAATGATACGTAGTATCTGTGGCTATGTCCAGAGTGCGCTCCTCGTCCGACACCACAAAATGTGGCCTACTGCTTTAGCACAAGTCATGTGACTTTTCATATTACTTCGTACCAATTCAGAATCGTGTGTACTTTCCGCCAATGCTATTCCGAAATCGTTATTCGTCATATTTTGGGAGAATGATACATAGTATCTGCGGCTATGTCCAGAGTGCTCTGCTCGTCCGACACCACAAAATGTGGCCTACTGCTTTACTACAAATCATGCGATTTTTCACATTACTTCGTACCAATTCAGAATCGTGTGTACTATCCGCCAATGGTATTCCGAAATCGTTATTCGTCATATTTTGGGAAAATGATACATAGTATCTGCGGCTATGTCCAGAGTGCGCTCCTCGACCGACACCACAAAATGTGGCCTACAGCTTTAGCACAAGTCATGTGACTTTTCATATTACTTCGTACCAATTCAGAATCGTGTGTACTTTCCGCCAATGCTATTCCGAAATCTTTATTCGTCATATTTTGGGAAAATGATACATAGTATCTGCGGCTATGTCCAGAGTGCGCTCCTCGTCCGACACCACAAAATGTGGCCTACTGCTTTAGCACAAGTCATGTGACTTTTCATATTACTTCGTACCAATTCAGAATCGTGTGTACTTTCCGCCAATGGTATTCCGAAATCGTTATTCGTCATATTTTGGGAGAATGATACATAGTATCTCCGGCTAGCTCCAGAGTGCGCTGCTCGCCTCACACCACAATATGTGGCCTACTGCTTTACTACAAGTCATGTGACTTTTCATATTACTTCGTACCAATTCAGAATCGTGTGTACTTTCCGCCAATGCTATTCCGAAATCGTTATTCGTCATATTTTGGGAGAATGATACATAGTATCTCCGGCTAGCTCCAGAGTGCGCTTCTCGCCTCACACCACAATATGTGGCCTACTGCTTTACTACAAGTCATGTGACTTTTCATATTACTTCGTACCAATTCAGAATCGTGTGTACTTTCCGCCAATGGTATTCCGAAATCGTTATTCGTCATATTTTGGGAGAATGATACATAGTATCTGCGGCTATGTCCAGAGTGCTCTGCTCGTCCGACACCACAAAATGTGGCCTACTGCTTTACTGCAAGTCATGCGACGTTTCATATTACTTCGTACCAATTCAGAATCGTGTGTACTTTCCGCCAATGGTATTCCGAAATCGTTATTCGTCATATTTTGGGAGAATGATACATAGTATCTGCGGCTATGTCCAGAGTGCGCTGCTCGTCCGACACCACAATATGTGGCCTACTGCTTTACTACAAGTCATGCGACTTTTCATATTACTTCGTACCAATTCAGAATCGTGTGTACTATCCGCCAATGGTATTCCGAAATCGTTATTCGTCATATTTTGGGAAAATGATACATAGTATCTGCGGCTATGTCCAGAGTGCGCTCCTCGTCCGACACCACAAAATGTGGCCTACTGCTTTACTACAAGTCATGTGACTTTTCATATTACTTCGTACCAATTCAGAATCGTGTGTACTTTCCGTCAATGCTATTCCGAAATCGTTATTCGTCATATTTTGGGAGAATGATACATAGTATCTGCGGCTATGTCCAGAGTGCTCTGCTCGTCCGACACCACAAAATGTGGCCTACTGCTTTACTGCAAGTCATGCGACGTTTCATATTACTTCGTACCAATTCAGAATCGTGTGTACTTTCCGCCAATGGTATTCCGAAATCGTTATTCGTCATATTTTGGGAGAATGATACATAGTATCTGCGGCTATGTCCAGAGTGCGCTGCTCGTCCGACACCACAATATGTGGCCTACTGCTTTACTACAAGTCATGCGACTTTTCATATTACTTCGTACCAATTCAGAATCGTGTGTACGTTCCGCCAATGCTATTCCGAAATCGTTATTCGTCATATTTTGGGAGAATGATACATAGTATCTGCGGCTATGTCCAGAGTGCTCTGCTCGTCCGACACCGCAAAATGTGGCCTACTGCTTTACTACAAGTCATGCGACTTTTCATATTACTTCGTACCAATTCAGAATCGTGTGTACTTTCCGCCAATGCTATTCCGAAATCGTTATTCGTCATATTTTGGGAAAATGATACATAGTATCTGCGGCTATGTCCAGAGTGCTCTGCTCGTCCGACACCACAAAATGTGGCCTACTGCTTTACTACAAGTCATGCGACTTTTCATATTACTTCGTACCAATTCAGAATCGTGTGTACGTTCCGCCAATGCTATTCCGAAATCGTTATTCGTCATATTTTGGGAGAATGATACATAGTATCTGCGGCTATGTCCAGAGTGCTCTGCTCGTCCGACACCACAATATGTGGCCTACTGCTTTACTACAAGTCATGCGACTTTTCATATTACTTCGTACCAATTCAGAATCGTGTGTACTTTCCGCCAATGGTATTCCGAAATCGTTATTCGTCATATTTTGGGAGAATGATACATAGTATCTGCGGCTATGTCCAGAGTGCGCTGCTCGTCCGACACCACAATATGTGGCCTACTGCTTTACTACAAGTCATGCGACTTTTCATATTACTTCGTACCAATTCAGAATCGTGTGTACGTTCCGCCAATGCTATTCCGAAATCGTTATTCGTCATATTTTGGGAGAATGATACATAGTATCTGCGGCTATGTCCAGAGTGCTCTGCTCGTCCGACACCACAAAATGTGGCCTACTGCTTTACTACAAGTCATGCGACTTTTCATATTACTTCGTACCAATTCAGAATCGTGTGTACTTTCCGCCAATGCTATTCCGAAATCGTTATTCGTCATATTTTGGGAAAATGATACATAGTATCTGCGGCTATGTCCAGAGTGCGCTCCTCGTCCGACACCACAAAATGTGGCCTACTGCTTTAGCACAAGTCATGTGATTTTTCATCTTACTTCGTACCAATTCAGAATCGTGTGTACTTTCCGCCAATGCTATTCCGAAATCGTTATTCGTCATATTTTGGGAAAATGATACATAGTATCTGCGGCTATGTCCAGAGTGCGCTGCTCGTCCGACACCACAATATGTGGCCTACTGCTTTACTACAAGTCATGCGGCTTTTCACATTACTTCGTACCAATTCAGAATCGTGTGTACTTTCCGCCAATGCTATTCCGAAATCGTTATTCGTCATATTTTGGGAGAATGATACATAGTATCTGCGGCTATGTCCAGAGTGCTCTGCTCGTCCGACACCACAAAATGTGGCCTACTGCTTTACTACAAATCATGCGACTTTTCACATTACTTCGTACCAATTCAGAATCGTGTGTACTATCCGCCAATGGTATTCCGAAATCGTTATTCGTCATATTTTGGGAAAATGATACATAGTATCTGCGGCTATGTCCAGAGTGAACTGCTCGTCCGACACCACAATATGTGGCCTACTGCTTTACTACAAGTCATGCGACTTTTCACATTACTTCGTACCAATTCAGAATCGTGTGTACTTTCCGCCAATGCTATTCCGAAATCGTTATTCGTCATATTTTGGGAGAATGATACATAGTATCTGCGGCTATGTCCAGAGTGCTCTGCTCGTCCGACACCACAAAATGTGGCCTACTGCTTTACTACAAATCATGCGACTTTTCACATTACTTCGTACCAATTCAGAATCGTGTGTACTTTCCGCCAATGCTATTCCGAAATCGTTATTCATCATATTTTGGGAGAATGATACATAGTATCTCCGGCTAGCTCCAGAGTGCGCTTCTCGCCTCACACCACAATATGTGGCCTACTGCTTTACTACAAGTCATGTGACTTTTCATATTACTTCGTACCAATTCAGAATCGTGTGTACTTTCCGCCAATGGTATTCCGAAATCGTTATTCGTCATATTTTGGGAAAATGATACATAGTATCTGCGGCTATGTCCAGAGTGCGCTCCTCGTCCGACACCACAAAATGTGGCCTACTGCTTTAGCACAAGTCATGTGACTTTTCATATTACTTCGTACCAATTCAGAATCGTGTGTACTTTCCGCCAATGGTATTCCGAAATCGTTATTCGTCATATTTTGGGAGAATGATACATAGTATCTCCGGCTAGCTCCAGAGTGCGCTGCTCGCCTCACACCACAATATGTGGCCTACTGCTTTACTACAAGTCATGTGACTTTTCATATTACTTCGTACCAATTCAGAATCGTGTGTACTTTCCGCCAATGGTATTCCGAAATCGTTATTCGTCATATTTTGGGAAAATGATACGTAGTATCTGTGGCTATGTCCAGAGTGCGCTCCTCGTCCGACACCACAAAATGTGGCCTACTGCTTTAGCACAAGTTATGTGACTTTTCATATTACTTCGTACCAATTCAGAATCGTGTGTACTTTCCGCCAATGCTATTCCGAAATCGTTATTCGTCATATTTTGGGAGAATGATACATAGTATCTGCGGCTATGTCCAGAGTGCTCTGCTCGTCCGACACCACAAAATGTGGCCTACTGCTTTACTACAAATCATGCGACTTTTCACATTACTTCGTACCAATTCAGAATCGTGTGTACTATCCGCCAATGGTATTCCGAAATCGTTATTCGTCATATTTTGGGAAAATGATACATAGTATCTGCGGCTATGTCCAGAGTGCGCTCCTCGACCGACACCACAAAATGTGGCCTACAGCTTTAGCACAAGTCATGTGACTTTTCATATTACTTCGTACCAATTCAGAATCGTGTGTACTTTCCGCCAATGCTATTCCGAAATCGTTATTTGTCATATTTTGGGAAAATGATACATAGTATCTGCGGCTATGTCCAGAGTGCGCTCCTCGTCCGACACCACAAAATGTGGCCTACTGCTTTACTACAAGTCATGTGACTTTTCATATTACTTCGTACCAATTCAGAATCGTGTGTACTTTCCGCCAATGCTATTCCGAAATCGTTATTCGTCATATTTTGGGAGAATGACACATTGTATCTGCGGCTATGTCCAGAGTGCTCTGCTCGTCCGACACCACAAAATGTGGCCTACTGCTTTACTACAAGTCATGCGACGTTTCATATTACTTCGTACCAATTCAGAATCGTGTGTACTTTCCGCCAATGGTATTCCGAAATCGTTATTCGTCATATTTTGGGAGAATGATACATAGTATCTGCGGCTATGTCCAGAGTGCGCTGCTCGTCCGACACCACAATATGTGGCCTACTGCTTTACTACAAGTCATGCGACTTTTCATATTACTTCGTACCAATTCAGAATCGTGTGTACTTTCCGCCAATGCTATTCCGAAATCGTTATTCGTCATATTTTGGGAGAATGATACATAGTATCTGCGGCTATGTCCAGAGTGCGCTGCTCGTCCGACACCACAATATGTGGCCTACTGCTTTACTACAAGTCATGCGACTTTTCATATTACTTCGTACCAATTCAGAATCGTGTGTACTTTCCGCCAATGCTATTCCGAAATCGTTATTCGTCATATTTTGGGAAAATGATACATAGTATCTGCGGCTATGTCCAGAGTGCGCTCCTCGACCGACACCACAAAATGTGGCCTACAGCTTTAGCACAAGTCATGTGACTTTTCATATTACTTCGTACCAATTCAGAATCGTGTGTACTTTCCGCCAATGCTATTCCGAAATCGTTATTCGTCATATTTTGGGAAAATGATACATAGTATCTGCGGCTATGTCCAGAGTGCGCTCCTCGTCCGACACCACAATATGTGGCCTACTGCTTTACTACAAATCATGCGACTTTTCATATTACTTCGTACCATTCAGAATCGTGTGTACTATCCGCCAATGGTATTCCGAAATCGTTATTCGTCATATTTTGGGAGAATAATACATAGTATCTGCGGCTATGTCCAGAGTGCGCTGCTCGTCCGACACCACAAAATGTGGCCTACTGCTTTACTACAAATCATGCGACTTTTCACATTACTTCGTACCAATTCAGAATCGTGTGTACTTTCCGCCAATGCTATTCCGAAATCGTTATTCGTCATATTTTGGGAAAATGATACATAGTATCTGCGGCTATGTCCAGAGTGCGCTGCTCGTCCGACACCACAATATGTGGCCTACTGCTTTACTACAAGTCATGCGACTTTTCACATTACTTCGTACCAATTCAGAATCGTGTGTACTTTCCGCCAATGCTATTCCGAAATCGTTATTCGTCATATTTTGGGAGAATGATACATAGTATCTGCGGCTATGTCCAGAGTGCTCTGCTCGTCCGACACCACAAAATGTGGCCTACTGCTTTACTACAAATCATGCGACTTTTCACATTACTTCGTACCAATTCAGAATCGTGTGTACTATCCGCCAATGGTATTCCGAAATCGTTATTCGTCATATTTTGGGAGAATGATACATAGTATCTGCGGCTATGTCCAGAGTGAACTGCTCGTCCGAGAATGATACATAGTATCTCCGGCTAGCACCAGAGTGCGCTGCTCGCCTCACACCACAAAATGTGGCCTACTGCTTTACTACAAATCATGCGACTTTTCACATTACTTCGTACCAATTCAGAATCGTGTGTACTATCCGCCAATGGTATTCCGAAATCGTTATTCGTCATATTTTGGGAGAATGATACATAGTATCTGCGGCTAGCACCAGAGTGCGCTGCTCGCCTCACACCACAAAATGTGGCCTACTGCTTTACTACAAGTCATGCGACTTTTCACATTACTTCGTACCAATTCAGAATCGTGTGTACTTTCCGCCAATGCTATTCCGAAATCGTTATTCGTCATATTTTGGGAGAATGATACATAGTATCTGCGGCTATGTCCAGAGTGCTCTGCTCGTCCGACACCACAAAATGTGGCCTACTGCTTTACTACAAATCATGCGACTTTTCACATTACTTCGTACCAATTCAGAATCGTGTGTACTTTCCGCCAATGCTATTCCGAAATCGTTATTCGTCATATTTTGGGAGAATGATACATAGTATCTGCGGCTATGTCCAGAATGCTCTGCTCGTCCGACACCATAAAATGTGGCCTACTGCTTTACTACAAATCATGCGACTTTTCACATTACTTCGTACCAATTCAGAATCGTGTGTACTATCCGCCAATGGTATTCCGAAATCGTTATTCGTCATATTTTGGGAGAATGATACATAGTATCTGCGGCTAGCACCAGAGTGCGCTGCTCGCCTCACACCACAAAATGTGGCCTACTGCTTTACTACAAGTCATGCGACTTTTCATATTACTTCGTACCAATTCAGAATCGTGTGTACTTTCCGCCAATGCTATTCCGAAATCGTTATGCGTCATATTTTGGGAAAATGATACATAGTATCTGCGGCTATGTCCAGAGTGCGCTCCTCGACCGACACCACAAAATGTGGCCTACAGCTTTAGCACAAGTCATGTGACTTTTCATATTACTTCGTACCAATTCAGAATCGTGTGTACTTTCCGCCAATGCTATTCCGAAATCGTTATTCGTCATATTTTGGGAAAATGATACATAGTATCTGCGGCTATGTCCAGAGTGCGCTCCTCGTCCGACACCACAATATGTGGTCTACTGCTTTACTACAAATCATGCGACTTTTCATATTACTTCGTACCATTCAGAATCGTGTGTACTATCCGCCAATGGTATTCCGAAATCGTTATTCGTCATATTTTGGGAGAATAATACATAGTATCTGCGGCTATGTCCAGAGTGCGCTGCTCGTCCGACACCACAAAATGTGGCCTACTGCTTTACTACAAATCATGCGACTTTTCACATTACTTCGTACCAATTCAGAATCGTGTGTACTTTCCGCCAATGCTATTCCGAAATCGTTATTCGTCATATTTTGGGAAAATGATACATAGTATCTGCGGCTATGTCCAGAGTGCGCTGCTCGTCCGACACCACAATATGTGGCCTACTGCTTTACTACAAGTCATGCGACTTTTCACATTACTTCGTACCAATTCAGAATCGTGTGTACTTTCCGCCAATGCTATTCCGAAATCGTTATTCGTCATATTTTGGGAGAATGATACATAGTATCTGCGGCTATGTCCAGAGTGCTCTGCTCGTCCGACACCACAAAATGTGGCCTACTGCTTTACTACAAATCATGCGACTTTTCACATTACTTCGTACCAATTCAGAATCGTGTGTACTATCCGCCAATGGTATTCCGAAATCGTTATTCGTCATATTTTGGGAGAATGATACATAGTATCTGCGGCTATGTCCAGAGTGAACTGCTCGTCCGAGAATGATACATAGTATCTCCGGCTAGCACCAGAGTGCGCTGCTCGCCTCACACCACAAAATGTGGCCTACTGCTTTACTACAAATCATGCGACTTTTCACATTACTTCGTACCAATTCAGAATCGTGTGTACTATCCGCCAATGGTATTCCGAAATCGTTATTCGTCATATTTTGGGAGAATGATACATAGTATCTGCGGCTATGTCCAGAGTGCTCTGCTCGTCCGACACCACAAAATGTGGCCTACTGCTTTACTACAAATCATGCGACTTTTCACATTACTTCGTACCAATTCAGAATCGTGTGTACTATCCGCCAATGGTATTCCGAAATCGTTATTCGTCATATTTTGGGAGAATGATACATAGTATCTCCGGCTAGCACCAGAGTGCGCTGCTCGCCTCACACCACAAAATGTGGCCTACTGCTTTACTACAAATCATGCGACTTTTCACATTACTTCGTACCAATTCAGAATCGTGTGTACTATCCGCCAATGGTATTCCGAAATCGTTATTCGTCATATTTTGGGAGAATGATACATAGTATCTGCGGCTATGTCCAGAGTGCGCTGCTCGTCCGACACCTTAAAATGTGGCCTACTGCTTTACTACAAGTCATGCGACTTTTCATATTACTTCGTACCAATTCAGAATCGTGTGTACTATCCGCAAATGCTATTCCGAAATCGTTATTCGTAATATTTTGGGAGAATGATACATAGTATCTGCGGCTATGTCCAGAGTGCTCTGCTCGTCCGACACCACAAAATGTGGCCTACTGCTTTACTACAAGTCATGCGACTTTTCACATTACTTCGTACCAATTCAGAATCGTGTGTACTATCCGCCAATGGTATTCCGAAATTGTTATTCGTCATATTTTGGGAAAATGATACATAGTATCTGCGGCTATGTCCAGAGTGCTCTGCTCGTCCGACACCACAATATGTGGCCTACTGCTTTACTACAAGTCATGTGACTTTTCATATTACTTCGTACCAATTCAGAATCGTGTGTACTTTCCGCCAATGCTATTCCGAAATCGTTATTTGTCATATTTTGGGAGAATGATACATAGTATCTGCGGCTATGTCCAGAGTGCGCTGCTCGTCCGACACCTTAAAATGTGGCCTACTGCTTTACTACAAATCATGCGACTTTTCATATTACTTCGTACCAATTCAGAATCGTGTGTACTATCCGCCAATGCTATTCCGAAATCGTTATTCGTAATATTTTGGGAGAATGATACATAGTATCTGCGGCTATGTCCAGAGTGCTCTGCTCGTCCGACACCACAAAATGTGGCCTACTGCTTTACTACAAGTCATGCGACTTTTCATATTACTTCGTACCAATTCAGAATCGTGTGTACTATCCGCCAATGGTATTCCGAAATCGTTATTCGTCATATTTTGGGAGAATGATACATAGTATCTGCGGCTATGTCCAGAGTGCGCTGCTCGTCCGACACCTTAAAATGTGGCCTACTGCTTTACTACAAATCATGCGACTTTTCATATTACTTCGTACCAATTCAGAATCGTGTGTACTATCCGCCAATGCTATTCCGAAATCGTTATTCGTAATATTTTGGGAGAATGATACATAGTATCTGCGGCTATGTCCAGAGTGCTCTGCTCGTCCGACACCTCAAAATGTGGCCTACTGCTTTACTACAAATCATGCGACTTTTCATATTACTTCGTACCAATTCAGAATCGTGTGTACTATCCGCCAATGGTATTCCCAAATCGTTATTCGTCATATTTTGGGAGAATGATACATAGTATCTGCGGCTATGTCCAGAGTGCGCTGCTCGTCCGACACCTTAAAATGTGGCCTACTGCTTTACTACAAGTCATGCGACTTTTCATATTACTTCGTACCAATTCAGAATCGTGTGTACTATCCGCAAATGCTATTCCGAAATCGTTATTCGTAATATTTTGGGAGAATGATACATAGTATCTGCGGCTATGTCCAGAGTGCTCTGCTCGTCCGACACCACAAAATGTGGCCTACTGCTTTACTACAAATCATGCGACTTTTCATATTACTTCGTACCAATTCAGAATCGTGTGTACTATCCGCCAATGGTATTCCCAAATCGTTATTCGTAATATTTTGGGAGAATGATACATAGTATCTGCGGCTATGTCCAGAGTGCGCTGCTCGTCCGACACCACAAAATGTGGCCTACTGCTTTACTACAAATCATGCGACTTTTCATATTACTTCGTACCAATTCAGAATCGTGTGTACTATCCGCCAATGCTATTCCGAAATCGTTATTCGTAATATTTTGGGAGAATGATACATAGTATCTGCGGCTATGTCCAGAGTGCTCTGCTCGTCCGACACCACAAAATGTGGCCTACTGCTTTACTACAAGTCATGTGACTTTTCATATTACTTCGTACCAATTCAGAATCGTGTGTACTATCCGCCAATGGTATTCCGAAATCGTTATTCGTC
The DNA here is from genome assembly GCF_023864275.1 of Schistocerca cancellata. NCBI lineage: Eukaryota > Metazoa > Arthropoda > Insecta > Orthoptera > Acrididae > Schistocerca > Schistocerca cancellata. The sequence continues at coordinate 458,082,956 of NC_064634.1, read as the reverse complement.
ATATTTTGGGAGAATGATACATAGTATCTGCGGCTATGTCCAGAGTGCGCTGCTCGTCCGACACCTTAAAATGTGGCCTACTGCTTTACTACAAATCATGCGACTTTTCATATTACTTCGTACCAATTCAGAATCGTGTGTACTATCCGCCAATGCTATTCCGAAATCGTTATTCGTAATATTTTGGGAGAATGATACATAGTATCTGCGGCTATGTCCAGAGTGCTCTGCTCGTCCGACACCACAAAATGTGGCCTACTGCTTTACTACAAATCATGCGACTTTTCATATTACTTCGTACCAATTCAGAATCGTGTGTACTATCCGCCAATGGTATTCCCAAATCGTTATTCGTCATATTTTGGGAGAATGATACATAGTATCTGCGGCTACGTCCAGAGTGCGCTGCTCGTCCGACACCTTAAAATGTGGCCTACTGCTTTACTACAAGTCATGCGACTTTTCATATTACTTCGTACCAATTCAGAATCGTGTGTACTATCCGCAAATGCTATTCCGAAATCGTTATTCGTAATATTTTGGGAAAATGATACATAGTATCTGCGGCTATGTCCAGAGTGCTCTGCTCGTCCGACACCACAAAATGTGGCCTACTGCTTTACTACAAATCATGCGACTTTTCACATTACTTCGTACCAATTCAGAATCGTGTGTACTATCCGCCAATGCTATTCCGAAATCGTTATTCGTCATATTTTGGGAGAATGATACATAGTATCTGCGGCTATGTCCAGAGTGCGCTGCTCGTCCGACACCTTAAAATGTGGCCTACTGCTTTACTACAAATCATGCGACTTTTCATATTACTTCGTACCAATTCAGAATCGTGTGTACTATCCGCCAATGCTATTCCGAAATCGTTATTCGTAATATTTTGGGAGAATGATACATAGTATCTGCGGCTATGTCCAGAGTGCTCTGCTCGTCCGACACCACAAAATGTGGCCTACTGCTTTACTACAAGTCATGCGACTTTTCATATTACTTCGTACCAATTCAGAATCGTGTGTACTATCCGCCAATGGTATTCCGAAATCGTTATTCGTCATATTTTGGGAGAATGATACATAGTATCTGCGGCTATGTCCAGAGTGCGCTGCTCGTCCGACACCTTAAAATGTGGCCTACTGCTTTACTACAAATCATGCGACTTTTCATATTACTTCGTACCAATTCAGAATCGTGTGTACTATCCGCCAATGCTATTCCGAAATCGTTATTCGTCATATTTTGGGAGAATGATACATAGTATCTGCGGCTATGTCCAGAGTGCTCTGCTCGTCCGACACCACAAAATGTGGCCTACTGCTTTACTACAAATCATGCGACTTTTCACATTACTTCGTACCAATTCAGAATCGTGTGTACTATCCGCCAATGGTATTCCGAAATCGTTATTCGTCATATTTTGGGAGAATGATACATAGTATCTGCGGCTATGTCCAGAGTGCGCTGCTCGTCCGACACCTTAAAATGTGGCCTACTGCTTTACTACAAATCATGCGACTTTTCATATTACTTCGTACCAATTCAGAATCGTGTGTACTATCCGCCAATGCTATTCCGAAATCGTTATTCGTCATATTTTGGGAGAATGATACATAGTATCTGCGGCTATGTCCAGAGTGCTCTGCTCGTCCGACACCACAAAATGTGGCCTACTGCTTTACTACAAATCATGCGACTTTTCATATTACTTCGTACCAATTCAGAATCGTGTGTACTATCCGCCAATGGTATTCCCAAATCGTTATTCGTCATATTTTGGGAGAATGATACATAGTATCTGCGGCTATGTCCAGAGTGCGCTGCTCGTCCGACACCTTAAAATGTGGCCTACTGCTTTACTACAAGTCATGCGACTTTTCATATTACTTCGTACCAATTCAGAATCGTGTGTACTATCCGCCAATGGTATTCCCAAATCGTTATTCGTTATATTTTGGGAGAATGATACATAGTATCTGCGGCTATGTCCAGAGTGCTCTGCTCGTCCGACACCACAAAATGTGGCCTACTGCTTTACTACAAATCATGCGACTTTTCATATTACTTCGTACCAATTCAGAATCGTGTGTACTATCCGCCAATGGTATTCCGAAATCGTTATTCGTCATATTTTGGGAGAATGATACATAGTATCTGCGGCTATGTCCAGAGTGCGCTGCTCGTCCGACACCTTAAAATGTGGCCTACTGCTTTACTACAAATCATGCGACTTTTCATATTACTTCGTACCAATTCAGAATCGTGTGTACTATCCGCCAATGCTATTCCGAAATCGTTATTCGTAATATTTTGGGAGAATGATACATAGTATCTGCGGCTATGTCCAGAGTGCTCTGCTCGTCCGACACCACAAAATGTGGCCTACTGCTTTACTACAAATCATGCGACTTTTCACATTACTTCGTACCAATTCAGAATCGTGTGTACTATCCGCCAATGCTATTCCGAAATCGTTATTCGTCATATTTTGGGAGAATGATACATAGTATCTGCGGCTATGTCCAGAGTGCGCTGCTCGTCCGACACCTTAAAATGTGGCCTACTGCTTTACTACAAATCATGCGACTTTTCATATTACTTCGTACCAATTCAGAATCGTGTGTACTATCCGCCAATGGTATTCCGAAATCGTTATTCGTCATATTTTGGGAGAATGATACATAGTATCTGCGGCTATGTCCAGAGTGCTCTGCTCGTCCGACACCACAAAATGTGGCCTACTGCTTTACTACAAGTCATGCGACTTTTCATATTACTTCGTACCAATTCAGAATCGTGTGTACTATCCGCCAATGGTATTCCGAAATCGTTATTCGTCATATTTTGGGAGAATGATACATAGTATCTGCGGCTATGTCCAGAGTGCGCTGCTCGTCCGACACCTTAAAATGTGGCCTACTGCTTTACTACAAGTCATGCGACTTTTCATATTACTTCGTACCAATTCAGAATCGTGTGTACTATCCGCAAATGCTATTCCGAAATCGTTATTCGTAATATTTTGGGAGAATGATACATAGTATCTGCGGCTATGTCCAGAGTGCTCTGCTCGTCCGACACCACAAAATGTGGCCTACTGCTTTACTACAAATCATGCGACTTTTCATATTACTTCGTACCAATTCAGAATCGTGTGTACTATCCGCCAATGGTATTCCGAAATCGTTATTCGTCATATTTTGGGAGAATGATACATAGTATCTGCGGCTATGTCCAGAGTGCGCTGCTCGCCTCACGCCACAAAATGTGGCCTACTGCTTTACTACAAGTGATGCGACTTTTCATATTACTTCGTACCAATTCAGAATCGTGTGTACTATCCGCCAATGGTATTCCGAAATCGTTATTCGTCATATTTTGGGAGAATGATACATAGTATCTGCGGCTATGTCCAGAGTGCGCTGCTCGTCCGACACCACAAAATGTGGCCTACTGCTTTATTACAAGTCATGCGACTTTTCATATTACTTCGTACCAATTCAGAATCGTGTGTACTTTTCGCCAATGCTATTCCGAAATCATTATTCGTCATATTTTGGGAGAATGATACATAGTATCTGCGGCTATGTCCAGAGTCCGCTCCTCGTCCGACACCACAATATGTGGCCTACTGCTTTACTACAAGTCATGTGACTTTTCATATTACTTCGTACCAATTCAGAATCGTGTGTACTTTCCGCCAATGCTATTCCGAAATCGTTATTTGTCATATTTTGGGAGAATGATACATAGTATCTGCGGCTATGTCCAGAGTGCGCTGCTCGTCCGACACCTTAAAATGTGGCCTACTGCTTTACTACAAATCATGCGACTTTTCATATTACTTCGTACCAATTCAGAATCGTGTGTACTATCCGCCAATGCTATTCCGAAATCGTTATTCGTAATATTTTGGGAGAATGATACATAGTATCTGCGGCTATGTCCAGAGTGCTCTGCTCGTCCGACACCTCAAAATGTGGCCTACTGCTTTACTACAAATCATGCGACTTTTCATATTACTTCGTACCAATTCAGAATCGTGTGTACTATCCGCCAATGGTATTCCGAAATCGTTATTCGTCATATTTTGGGAGAATGATACATAGTATCTGCGGCTATGTCCAGAGTGCGCTGCTCGTCCGACACCTTAAAATGTGGCCTACTGCTTTACTACAAATCATGCGACTTTTCATATTACTTCGTACCAATTCAGAATCGTGTGTACTATCCGCCAATGCTATTCCGAAATCGTTATTCGTAATATTTTGGGAGAATGATACATAGTATCTGCGGCTATGTCCAGAGTGCTCTGCTCGTCCGACACCTCAAAATGTGGCCTACTGCTTTACTACAAATCATGCGACTTTTCATATTACTTCGTACCAATTCAGAATCGTGTGTACTATCCGCCAATGGTATTCCCAAATCGTTATTCGTCATATTTTGGGAGAATGATACATAGTATCTGCGGCTATGTCCAGAGTGCGCTGCTCGTCCGACACCTTAAAATGTGGCCTACTGCTTTACTACAAGTCATGCGACTTTTCATATTACTTCGTACCAATTCAGAATCGTGTGTACTATCCGCAAATGCTATTCCGAAATCGTTATTCGTAATATTTTGGGAGAATGATACATAGTATCTGCGGCTATGTCCAGAGTGCTCTGCTCGTCCGACACCACAAAATGTGGCCTACTGCTTTACTACAAATCATGCGACTTTTCATATTACTTCGTACCAATTCAGAATCGTGTGTACTATCCGCCAATGGTATTCCCAAATCGTTATTCGTAATATTTTGGGAGAATGATACATAGTATCTGCGGCTATGTCCAGAGTGCGCTGCTCGTCCGACACCACAAAATGTGGCCTACTGCTTTACTACAAATCATGCGACTTTTCATATTACTTCGTACCAATTCAGAATCGTGTGTACTATCCGCCAATGCTATTCCGAAATCGTTATTCGTAATATTTTGGGAGAATGATACATAGTATCTGCGGCTATGTCCAGAGTGCGCTGCTCGTCCGACACCTTAAAATGTGGCCTACTGCTTTACTACAAATCATGCGACTTTTCATATTACTTCGTACCAATTCAGAATCGTGTGTACTATCCGCCAATGGTATTCCCAAATCGTTATTCGTCATATTTTGGGAGAATGATACATAGTATCTGCGGCTATGTCCAGAGTGCGCTGCTCGTCCGACACCTTAAAATGTGGCCTACTGCTTTACTACAAGTCATGCGACTTTTCATATTACTTCGTACCAATTCAGAATCGTGTGTACTATCCGCCAATGGTATTCCCAAATCGTTATTCGTTATATTTTGGGAGAATGATACATAGTATCTGCGGCTATGTCCAGAGTGCTCTGCTCGTCCGACACCACAAAATGTGGCCTACTGCTTTACTACAAATCATGCGACTTTTCATATTACTTCGTACCAATTCAGAATCGTGTGTACTATCCGCCAATGGTATTCCGAAATCGTTATTCGTCATATTTTGGGAGAATGATACATAGTATCTGCGGCTATGTCCAGAGTGCGCTGCTCGTCCGACACCTTAAAATGTGGCCTACTGCTTTACTACAAATCATGCGACTTTTCATATTACTTCGTACCAATTCAGAATCGTGTGTACTATCCGCCAATGGTATTCCCAAATCGTTATTCGTCATATTTTGGGAGAATGATACATAGTATCTGCGGCTATGTCCAGAGTGCGCTGCTCGTCCGACACCTTAAAATGTGGCCTACTGCTTTACTACAAGTCATGCGACTTTTCATATTACTTCGTACCAATTCAGAATCGTGTGTACTATCCGCCAATGGTATTCCCAAATCGTTATTCGTCATATTTTGGGAGAATGATACATAGTATCTGCGGCTATGTCCAGAGTGCGCTGCTCGTCCGACACCTTAAAATGTGGCCTACTGCTTTACTACAAGTCATGCGACTTTTCATATTACTTCGTACCAATTCAGAATCGTGTGTACTATCCGCAAATGCTATTCCGAAATCGTTATTCGTAATATTTTGGGAGAATGATACATAGTATCTGCGGCTATGTCCAGAGTGCTCTGCTCGTCCGACACCACAAAATGTGGCCTACTGCTTTACTACAAATCATGCGACTTTTCATATTACTTCGTACCAATTCAGAATCGTGTGTACTATCCGCCAATGGTATTCCCAAATCGTTATTCGTAATATTTTGGGAGAATGATACATAGTATCTGCGGCTATGTCCAGAGTGCGCTGCTCGTCCGACACCACAAAATGTGGCCTACTGCTTTACTACAAATCATGCGACTTTTCATATTACTTCGTACCAATTCAGAATCGTGTGTACTATCCGCCAATGCTATTCCGAAATCGTTATTCGTAATATTTTGGGAGAATGATACATAGTATCTGCGGCTATGTCCAGAGTGCGCTGCTCGTCCGACACCTTAAAATGTGGCCTACTGCTTTACTACAAATCATGCGACTTTTCATATTACTTCGTACCAATTCAGAATCGTGTGTACTATCCGCCAATGGTATTCCCAAATCGTTATTCGTCATATTTTGGGAGAATGATACATAGTATCTGCGGCTATGTCCAGAGTGCGCTGCTCGTCCGACACCTTAAAATGTGGCCTACTGCTTTACTACAAGTCATGCGACTTTTCATATTACTTCGTACCAATTCAGAATCGTGTGTACTATCCGCCAATGGTATTCCCAAATCGTTATTCGTTATATTTTGGGAGAATGATACATAGTATCTGCGGCTATGTCCAGAGTGCTCTGCTCGTCCGACACCACAAAATGTGGCCTACTGCTTTACTACAAATCATGCGACTTTTCATATTACTTCGTACCAATTCAGAATCGTGTGTACTATCCGCCAATGGTATTCCGAAATCGTTATTCGTCATATTTTGGGAGAATGATACATAGTATCTGCGGCTATGTCCAGAGTGCGCTGCTCGTCCGACACCTTAAAATGTGGCCTACTGCTTTACTACAAATCATGCGACTTTTCATATTACTTCGTACCAATTCAGAATCGTGTGTACTATCCGCCAATGCTATTCCGAAATCGTTATTCGTAATATTTTGGGAGAATGATACATAGTATCTGCGGCTATGTCCAGAGTGCTCTGCTCGTCCGACACCACAAAATGTGGCCTACTGCTTTACTACAAATCATGCGACTTTTCACATTACTTCGTACCAATTCAGAATCGTGTGTACTATCCGCCAATGCTATTCCGAAATCGTTATTCGTCATATTTTGGGAGAATGATACATAGTATCTGCGGCTATGTCCAGAGTGCGCTGCTCGTCCGACACCTTAAAATGTGGCCTACTGCTTTACTACAAATCATGCGACTTTTCATATTACTTCGTACCAATTCAGAATCGTGTGTACTATCCGCCAATGGTATTCCGAAATCGTTATTCGTCATATTTTGGGAGAATGATACATAGTATCTGCGGCTATGTCCAGAGTGCTCTGCTCGTCCGACACCACAAAATGTGGCCTACTGCTTTACTACAAGTCATGCGACTTTTCATATTACTTCGTACCAATTCAGAATCGTGTGTACTATCCGCCAATGGTATTCCGAAATCGTTATTCGTCATATTTTGGGAGAATGATACATAGTATCTGCGGCTATGTCCAGAGTGCGCTGCTCGTCCGACACCTTAAAATGTGGCCTACTGCTTTACTACAAGTCATGCGACTTTTCATATTACTTCGTACCAATTCAGAATCGTGTGTACTATCCGCAAATGCTATTCCGAAATCGTTATTCGTAATATTTTGGGAGAATGATACATAGTATCTGCGGCTATGTCCAGAGTGCTCTGCTCGTCCGACACCACAAAATGTGGCCTACTGCTTTACTACAAATCATGCGACTTTTCATATTACTTCGTACCAATTCAGAATCGTGTGTACTATCCGCCAATGGTATTCCCAAATCGTTATTCGTCATATTTTGGGAGAATGATACATAGTATCTGCGGCTATGTCCAGAGTGCGCTGCTCGTCCGACACCACAATATGTGGCCTACTGCTTTACTACAAATCATGCGACTTTTCATATTACTTCGTACCAATTCAGAATCGTGTGTACTATCCGCCAATGGTATTCCGAAATCGTTATTCGTCATATTTTGGGAGAATGATACATAGTATCTGCGGCTATGTCCAGAGTGCTCTGCTCGTCCGACACCACAAAATGTGGCCTACTGCTTTAGCACAAGTCATGCGACTTTTCATATTACTTCGTACCAATTCAGAATCGTGTGTACTATCCGCCAATGGTATTCCGAAATCGTTATTCGTCATATTTTGGGAGAATGATACATAGTATCTGCGGCTATGTCCAGAGTGCGCTGCTCGCCTCACGCCACAAAATGTGGCCTACTGCTTTACTACAAGTGATGCGACTTTTCATATTACTTCGTACCAATTCAGAATCGTGTGTACTATCCGCCAATGGTATTCCGAAATCGTTATTCGTCATATTTTGGGAGAATGATACATAGTATCTGCGGCTATGTCCAGAGTGCGCTGCTCGTCCGACACCACAAAATGTGGCCTACTGCTTTATTACAAGTCATGCGACTTTTCATATTACTTCGTACCAATTCAGAATCGTGTGTACTTTTCGCCAATGCTATTCCGAAATCATTATTCGTCATATTTTGGGAGAATGATACATAGTATCTGCGGCTATGTCCAGAGTCCGCTCCTCGTCCGACACCTTAAAATGTGGCCTACTGCTTTACTACAAGTCATGCGACTTTTCATATTACTTCGTACCAATTCAGCATCGTGTGTACTTTCCACCAATGCTATTCCGAAATCGTTATTCGTCATATTTTGGGAGAATGATACATAGTATCTGCGGCTATGTCCAGAGTGCTCTGCTCGTCCGACACCACAAAATGTGGCCTACTGCTTTAGTACAAGTCATGCGACTTTTCATATTACTTCGTACCAATTCAGAATCGTGTGTACTATCCGCCAATGGTATTCCGAAATCGTTATTCGTCATATTTTTGGAGAATGATACATAGTATCTGCGGCTATGTCCAGAGTGCGCTGTTCGCCTCACGCCACAAAATGTGGCCTACTGCTTTACTACAAGTCATGCGACTTTTCATATTACTTCGTACCAATTCAGAATCGTGTGTACTATCCGCCAATGGTATTCCGAAATCTTTATTCGTCATATTTTGGGAGAATGATACATAGTATCTGCGGCTAGCTCCAGAGTGCGCTGCTCGCCTCACACCACAAAATGTGGCCTACTGCTTTACTACAAGTCATGCGACTTTTCATATTACTTCGTACCAATTCACAATCGTGTGAACTTTCCGCCAATGCTATTCCGAAATCGTTATTCGTCATATTTTGGGAGAATGATACATAGTATCTGCGGCTATGTCCAGAGTGCGCTGCTCGCCTCACACCACAAAATGTGGCCTACTGCTTTACTACAAGTCATGCGACTTTTCATATTACTTCGTACCAATTCAGAATCGTGTGTACTTTCCGCCAATGCTATTCCGAAATCGTTATTCGTCATATTTTGGGAGAATGATACATAGTATCTGCGGCTATTTCCAGCGTGCGCTGCTCGTCCGACACCACAAATTGTGGCCTACAGCTTTACTACCAGTCATGCGACTTTTCATATTACTTCGTACCAATTCAGAATCGTGTGTACTTTCCGCCAATGCTATTCCGAAATCGTTATTCGTCATATTTTGGGAGAATGATACATAGTATCTGCGGCTAGCTCCAGAGTGCGCTGCTCGCCTCACACCACAAAATGTGGCCTACTGCTTTACTACAAGTCATGCGACTTTTCATATTACTTCGTACCAATTCAGAATCGTGTGTACTTTCCGCCAATGCTATTCCGAAATCGTTATTCGTCATATTTTGGGAGAATGATACATAGTATCTGCGGCTAGCTCCAGAGTGCGCTGCTCGCCTCACACCACAATATGTGGCCTACTGCGTTACTACAAGTCATGCGACTTTTCATATTACTTCGTACCAATTCGGAATCGTGTGTACTTTCCGCCAATGCTATTCCGAAATCGTTATTCGTCATATTTTGGGAGAATGATACATAGAATCTGCGGCTAGCTCCAGAGTGCGCTGCTCGCCTCACACCACAAAATGTGGCCTACTGCTTTACTACAAGTCATGCGACTTTTCATATTACTTCGTACCAATTCAGAATCGTGTGTACTTTTCGCCAATGCTATTCCGAAATCGTTATTCGTCATATTTTGGGAGAATGATACATAGTATCTGCGGCTATTTCCAGAGTGCGCTGCTCGTCCGACACCACAAAATATGGCCTACAGCTTTACTACCAGTCATGCGACTTTTCATATTACTTCGTACCAATTCAGAATCGTGTGTACTTTCCGCCAATGCTATTCCGAAATCGTTATTCGTCATATTTTGGGAGAATGATACATAGTATCTGCAGCTATGTCCAGAGTGCGCTGCTCGTCCGACACCACAAAATGTGGCCTACTGCTTTACTACAAGTCATGCGTCTTTTCATGTTATTTCGTACCAATTCAGAATCGTGTGTACTTTCCGCCAATGCTATTCCGAAATCGTTATTCGTCATATTTTGGGAGAATGATACATAGTATCTGCAGCTATGTCCAGAGTGCGCTGCTCGTCCGACACCACAAAATGTGGCCTACTGCTTTACTACAAGTCATGCGACTTTTCATATCACTTCGTACCAATTCAGAATCGTGTGTACTTTCCGCCAATGCTATTCCGAAATCGTTATTCGTCATATTTTGGGAGAATGATACATAGTATCTGCGGCTAGCTCCGGAGTGCGCTGCTCGCCTCACACCACAAAATGTGGCCTACTGCTTTACTACAAGTCATGCGACTTTTCATATTACTTTGTACCAATTCAGAATCGTGTGTACTTTCCGCCAATGCTATTCCGAAATCGTTATTCGTCACATTTTGGGAGAATGATACATAGTATCTGCGGCTATGTCCAAAGTGCGCTGCTCGCCTCACACCACAAAATGTGGCCTACTGCTTTACTACAAGTCATGCGACTTTTCATATTACTTCGTACCAATTCAGAATCGTGTGTCTTTCCGCCGATGGTATTCCGAAATCGTTATTCGTCATATTTTGGGAGAATGATACATAGTATCTGCGGCTAGCTCCAGAGTGCGCTGCTCGCCTCACACCACAAAATGTGGCCTACTGCTTTACCACAAGTCATGCGACTTTTCATATTACTTCGTACCAATTCAGAATCGTGTGTACTTTCCGCCAATGCTATTCCGAAATCGTTATTCGTCATATTTTGGGAGAATGATACATAGTATCTGCGGCTAGCTCCAGAGTGCGCTGCTCGCCTCACACCACAAAATGTGGCCTACTGCTTTACTACAAGTCATGCGACTTTTCATATTACTTCGAACCAATTCGGAATCGTGTGTACTTTCCGCCAATGCTATTCCGAAATCGTTATTCGTCATATTTTGGGAGAATGATACATAGTATCTGCGGCTAGCTCCAGAGTGCGCTGCTCGCCTCACACCACAAAATGTGGCCTACTGCTTTACTACAAGTCATGCGACTTTTCATATTACTTCGTACCAATTCAGAATCGTGTGTACTTTCCGCCAATGCTATTCCGAAATCGTTATTCGTCATATTTTGGGAGAATGATACATAGTATCTGCGGCTAGCTCCAGAGTGCGCTGCTCGCCTCACACCACAAAATGTGGCCTACTGCTTTACTACAAGTCATGCGACTTTTCATATTACTTCGTACCAATTCAGAATCGTGTGTACCTTCCGCAATGCTATTCCGAAATCGTTATACGTCATATTTTGGGAGAATGATACATAGTATCTGCGGCTAGCTCCAGAGTGCGCTGCTCGCCTCACACCACAAAATGTGGCCTACTGCTTTACTACAAGTCATGCGTCTTTTCATATTACTTCGTACCAATTCAGAATCGTGTGTACCTTCCGCAATGCTATTCCGAAATCGTTATACGTCATATTTTGGGAGAATGATACATAGTATCTGCGGCTAGCTCCAGAGTGCGCTGCTCGCCTCACACCACAAAATGTGGCCTACTGCTTTACTACAAGTCATGCGACTTTTCATATTACTTCGTACCAATTCAGAATCGTGTGTACCTTCCGCAATGCTATTCCGAAATCGTTATTCGTCATATTTTGGGAGAATGATACATAGTATCTGCGGCTAGCTCCAGAGTGCGCTGCTCGCCTCACACCACAAAATGTGGCCTACTGCTTTACTACAAGTCATGCGTCTTTTCATATTACTTCGTACCAATTCAGAATCGTGTGTACTTTCCGCCAATGCTATTCCGAAATCGTTATTCGTCATATTTTGGGAGAATGATACATAGTATCTGCGGCTAGCTCCAGAGTGCGCTGCTCGCCTCACACCACAAAATGTGGCCTACTGCTTTACTACAAGTCATGCGTCTTTTCATATTACTTCGTACCAATTCAGAATCGTGTGTACCTTCCGCAATGCTATTCCGAAATCGTTATACGTCATATTTTGGGAGAATGATACATAGTATCTGCGGCTAGCTCCAGAGTGCGCTGCTCGCCTCACACCACAAAATGTGGCCTACTGCTTTACTACAAGTCATGCGACTTTTCATATTACTTCGTACCAATTCAGAATCGTGTGTACTTTCCGCCAATGCTATTCCGAAATCGTTATTCGTCATATTTTGGGAGCATGATACATAGTATCTGCGGCTAGCTCCAGAGTGCGCTGCTCGCCTCACACCACAAAATGTGGCCTACTGCTTTACTACAAGTCATGCGTCTTTTCATATTACTTCGTACCAATTCAGAATCGTGTGTACTTTCCGCCAATGCTATTCCGAAATCGTTATTCGTCATATTTTGGGAGCATGATACATAGTATCTGCGGCTAGCTCCAGAGTGCGCTGCTCGCCTCACACCACAAAATGTGGCCTACTGCTTTACTACAAGTCATGCGACTTTTCATATTACTTCGTACCAATTCAGAATCGTGTGTACCTTCCGCAATGCTATTCCGAAATCGTTATACGTCATATTTTGGGAGAATGATACATAGTATCTGCGGCTAGCTCCAGAGTGCGCTGCTCGCCTCACACCACAAAATGTGGCCTACTGCTTTACTACAAGTCATGCGTCTTTTCATATTACTTCGTACCAATTCAGAATCGTGTGTACCTTCCGCAATGCTATTCCGAAATCGTTATACGTCATATTTTGGGAGAATGATACATAGTATCTGCGGCTAGCTCCAGAGTGCGCTGCTCGCCTCACACCACAAAATGTGGCCTACTGCTTTACTACAAGTCATGCGTCTTTTCATATTACTTCGTACCAATTCAGAATCGTGTGTACCTTCCGCAATGCTATTCCGAAATCGTTATACGTCATATTTTGGGAGAATGATACATAGTATCTGCGGCTAGCTCCAGAGTGCGCTGCTCGCCTCACACCACAAAATGTGGCCTACTGCTTTACTACAAGTCATGCGTCTTTTCATATTACTTCGTACCAATTCAGAATCGTGTGTACTTTCCGCCAATGCTATTCCGAAATCGTTATTCGTCATATTTTGGGAGAATGATACATAGTATCTGCGGCTAGCTCCAGAGTGCGCTGCTCGCCTCACACCACAAAATGTGGCCTACTGCTTTACTACAAGTCATGCGTCTTTTCATATTACTTCGTACCAATTCAGAATCGTGTGTACCTTCCGCAATGCTATTCCGAAATCGTTATACGTCATATTTTGGGAGAATGATACATAGTATCTGCGGCTAGCTCCAGAGTGCGCTGCTCGCCTCACACCACAAAATGTGGCCTACTGCTTTACTACAAGTCATGCGACTTTTCATATTACTTCGTACCAATTCAGAATCGTGTGTACTTTCCGCCAATGCTATTCCGAAATCGTTATTCGTCATATTTTGGGAGCATGATACATAGTATCTGCGGCTAGCTCCAGAGTGCGCTGCTCGCCTCACACCACAAAATGTGGCCTACTGCTTTACTACAAGTCATGCGACTTTTCATATTACTTCGTACCAATTCAGAATCGTGTGTACCTTCCGCAATGCTATTCCGAAATCGTTATACGTCATATTTTGGGAGAATGATACATAGTATCTGCGGCTAGCTCCAGAGTGCGCTGGTCGCCTCACACCACAAAATGTGGCCTACTGCTTTACTACAAGTCATGCGACGTTTCATATTACTTCGTACCAATTCGGAATCGTGTGTACTTTCCGCCAATGGTATTCCGAAATCGTTAATCGTCATATTTTGGGAGCATGATATATAGTATCTGCGGCTAGCTCCAGAGTGCGCTGCTCGCCTCACACCACAAAATGTGGCCTACTGCTTTACTACAAGTCATGCGACTTTTCATATTACTTCGTACCAATTCAGAATCGTGTGTACTTTCCGCCAATGCTATTCCGAAATCGTTATTCGTCATATTTTGGGAGAATGATACATAGTATCTGCGGCTATGTCCAGAGTGCGCTGCACGTCCGACACCACAAAATGTGGCCTACTGCTTTACTACAAGTCATGCGACTTTTCATATTACTTCGTACCAATTCAGAATAGTGTGTACTTTCCGCCAATGCTATTCCGAAATCGTTATTCGTCATATTTTGGGAGAATGATACATAGTATCTGCGGCTAGCTCCAGAGTGCGCTGCTCGCCTCACACCACAAAATGTGGCCTACTGCTTTACCACAAGTCATGCGACTTTTCATATTACTTCGTACCAATTCGGAATCGTGTGTACTTTCCGCCAATGCTATTCCGAAATCGTTATTCGTCATATTTTGGGAGAATGATACATAGTATCTGCGGCTAGCTCCAGAGTGCGCTGCTCGCCTCACACCACAAAATGTGGCCTACTGCTTTACTACAAGTCATGCGACTTTTCATATTACTTCGTACCAATTCAAAATCGTGTGTACTTTCCGCAATGCTATTCCGAAATCGTTATTCGTCATATTTTGGGAGAATGATACATAGTATCTGCGGCTAGCTCCAGAGTGCGCTGCTCGCATCACACCACAAAATGTGGCCTACTGCTTTACTACAAGTCATGCGACTTTTCATATTACTTCGTACCAATTCGGAATCGTGTGTACTTTCCGCCAATGGTATTCCGAAATCGTTATTCGTCATATTTTGGGAGCATGATACATAGTATCTGCGGCTAGCTCCAGAGTGCGCTGCTCGCCTCACACCACAAAATGTGACCTACTGCTTTACTACAAGTCATGCGACTTTTCATATTACTTCGTACCAATTCAGAATCGTGTGCACTTTCCGCCAATGCTATTCCGAAATCGTTATACGTCATATTTTGGGAGAATGATACATAGTATCTGCGGCTATGTCCAGAGTGCGCTGCTCGTCCGACACCACAAAATGTGGCCTACTGCTTTACTACAAGTCATGCGACTTTTCATATTACTTCGTACCAGTTCAGAATCGTGTGTACTTTCCGCCAATGCTATTCCGAAATCGTTATTCGTCATATTTTGGGAGAATGATACATAGTATTTGCGGCTAGCTCCAGAGTGCGCTGCTCGCCTCACACCACAAAATGTGGCCTACTGCTTTACTACAAGTCATGCGACTTTTCATATTACTTCGTACCAATTCAGAATCGTGTGTACTTTCCGCCAATGCTATTCCGAAATCGTTATTCGTCATATTTTGGGAGAATGATACATAGTATCTGCGGCTAGCTCCAGAGTGCGCTGCTCGTCCGACACCACAAAATGTGGCCTACTGCTTTACTACAAGTCATGCGACTTTTCATATTACTTCGTACCAATTCAGAATCGTGTGTACTTTTCGCCAATGCTATTCCGAAATCGTTATTCGTCATATTTTGGGAGAATGATACATAGTATCTGCGGCTATGTCCAGAGTGCGCTGCTCGTCCGACACCACAAAATGTGGCCTACTGCTTTACTACAAGTCATGCGTCTTTTTATGTTATTTCGTACCAATTCAGAATCGTGTGTACTTTTCGCCAATGCTATTCCGAAATCTTTATTCGTCATATTTTGGGAGAATGATACATAGTATCTGCGGCTATGTCCAGAGTGCGCTGCTCGTCCGACACCACAAAATGTGGCCTACTGCTTTACTACAAGTCATGCGACTTTTCATATTACTTCGTACCAATTCAGAATCGTGTGAACTTTCCACCAATGCTATTCCGAAATCGTTATTCCTCATATTTTGGGAGAATGATACATAGTATCTGCGGCTAGCTCCAGAGTGCGCTGCTCGCCTCACACCAAAAAATGTGGCCTACTGCTTTACTACAAGTCATGCGACTTTTCATATTACTTCGTACCAATTCAGAATCGTGTGTACTTTCCACCAATGCTATTCCGAAATCGTTATTCGTCATATTTTGGGAGAATGATACATAGATTCTGCGGCTAGCTCCAGAGTGCGCTGCTCGCCTCACACCACAATATGTGGCCTATTGCTTTACTACAAGTCATGCGACTTTTCATATTATTTCGTACCAATTCAGAATCGTGTGTACTTTTCGCCAATGCTATTCCGAAATCGTTATTCGTCATATTTTGGGAGAATGATACATAGTATCTGCGGCTATGTCCAGAGTGCGCTGCTCGTCCGACACCACAAAATGTGGCCTACTGCTTTACTACAAGTCATGCGACTTTTCATATTACTTCGTACCAATTCAGAATCGTGTGTACTATCCGCCAATGGTATTCCGAAATCGTTATTCGTCATATTTTGGGAGAATGATACATAGTATCTGCAGCTATGTCCAGAGTGCGCTGCTCGTCCGACACCACAAAATGTGGCCTACTGCTTTACTACAAGTCATGCGACTTTTCATATTACTTCGTACCAATTCAGAATCGTGTGTACTTTCCACCAATGCTATTCCGAAATCGTTATTCGTCATATTTTGGGAGAATGATACATAGATTCTGCGGCTAGCTCCATAGTGCGCTGCTCGCCTCACACCACAATATGTGGCCTATTGCTTTACTACAAGTCATGCGACTTTTCATATTACTTCGTACCAATTCAGAATCGTGTGTACTATCCGCCAATGGTATTCCGAAATCGTTATTCGTCATATTTTGGGAGAATGATATATAGTATCTGCAGCTATGTCCAGAGTGCGCTGCTCGTCCGACACCACAAAATGTGGCCTACTGCTTTACTACAAGTCATGCGACTTTTCATATTACTTCGTACCAATTCAGAATCGTGTGTACTATCCGCCAATGGTATTCCGAAATCGTTATTCGTCATATTTTGGGAGAATGATACATAGTATCTGCGGCTAGCTCCAGAGTGCGCTGCTCGTCCGACACCACAAAATGTGGCCTACTGCTTTACTACAAGTCATGCGACTTTTCATATTACTTCGTACCAATTCAGAATCGTGTGTACTATCCGCCAATGGAATTCCGAAATCGTTATTCGTCATATTTTGGGAGAATGATACATAGTATCTGCAGCTATGTCCAGAGTGCGCTGCTCGTCCGACACCACAAAATGTGGCCTACTGCTTTACTACAAGTCATGCGACTTTTCATATTACTTCGTACCAATTCAGAATCGTGTGTACTATCCGCCAATGGTATTCCGAAATCGTTATTCGTCATATTTTGGGAGAATGATATATAGTATCTGCAGCTATGTCCAGAGTGCGCTGCTCGTCCGACACCACAAAATGTGGCCTACTGCTTTACTACAAGTCATGCGACTTTTCATATTACTTCGTACCAATTCAGAATCGTGTGTACTTTTCGCCAATGCTATTCCGAAATCGTTATTCGTCATATTTTGGGAGAATGATACATAGTATCTGCGGCTATGTCCAGAGTGCGCTGCTCGTCCGACACCACAAAATGTGGCCTACTGCTTTACTACAAGTCATGCGACTTTTCATATTACTTCGTACCAATTCAGAATCGTGTGTACTTTTCGCCAATGCTATTCCGAAATCGTTATTCGTCATATTTTGGGAGAATGATACATAGTATCTGCGGCTATGTCCAGAGTGCGCTGCTCGTCCGACACCACAAAATGTGGCCTACTGCTTTACTACAAGTCATGCGTCTTTTTATGTTATTTCGTACCAATTCAGAATCGTGTGTACTTTTCGCCAATGCTATTCCGAAATCTTTATTCGTCATATTTTGGGAGAATGATACATAGTATCTGCGGCTATGTCCAGAGTGCGCTGCTCGTCCGACACCACAAAATGTGGCCTACTGCTTTACTACAAGTCATGCGACTTTTCATATTACTTCGTACCAATTCAGAATCGTGTGAACTTTCCACCAATGCTATTCCGAAATCGTTATTCCTCATATTTTGGGAGAATGATACATAGTATCTGCGGCTAGCTCCAGAGTGCGCTGCTCGCCTCACACCAAAAAATGTGGCCTACTGCTTTACTACAAGTCATGCGACTTTTCATATTACTTCGTACCAATTCAGAATCGTGTGTACTTTCCACCAATGCTATTCCGAAATCGTTATTCGTCATATTTTGGGAGAATGATACATAGATTCTGCGGCTAGCTCCAGAGTGCGCTGCTCGCCTCACACCACTATATGTGGCCTATTGCTTTACTACAAGTCATGCGACTTTTCATATTATTTCGTACCAATTCAGAATCGTGTGTACTTTTCGCCAATGCTATTCCGAAATCGTTATTCGTCATATTTTGGGAGAATGATACATAGTATCTGCGGCTATGTCCAGAGTGCGCTGCTCGTCCGACACCACAAAATGTGGCCTACTGCTTTACTACAAGTCATGCGACTTTTCATATTACTTCGTACCAATTCAGAATCGTGTGTACTTTCCGCCAATGCTATTCCGAAATCGTTATTCGTCATATTTTGGGAGAATGATACATAGTATCTGCGGCTATGTCCAGAGTGCGCTGCTCGTCCGACACCACAAAATGTGGCCTACTGCTTTACTACAAGTCATGCGACTTTTCATATTACTTCGTACCAATTCAGAATCGTGTGTACTATCCGCCAATGGTATTCCGAAATCGTTATTCGTCATATTTTGGGAGAATGATACATAGTATCTGCAGCTATGTCCAGAGTGCGCTGCTCGTCCGACACCACAAAATGTGGCCTACTGCTTTACTACAAGTCATGCGACTTTTCATATTACTTCGTACCAATTCAGAATCGTGTGTACTTTCCGCCAATGCTATTCCGAAATCGTTATTCGTCATATTTTGGGAGAATGATACATAGTATCTGCGGCTATGTCCAGAGTGCGCTGCTCGTCCGACACCACAAAATGTGGCCTACTGCTTTACTACAAGTCATGCGACTTTTCATATTACTTCGTACCAATTCAGAATCGTGTGTACTTTCCACCAATGCTATTCCGAAATCGTTATTCGTCATATTTTGGGAGAATGATACATAGATTCTGCGGCTAGCTCCATAGTGCGCTGCTCGCCTCACACCACAATCTGTGGCCTATTGCTTTACTACAAGTCATGCGACTTTTCATATTACTTCGTACCAATTCAGAATCGTGTGTACTACCCGCCAATGGTATTCCGAAATCGTTATTCGTCATATTTTGGGAGAATGATACATAGTATCTGCGGCTAGCTCCAGAGTGCGCTGCTCGTCCGACACCACAAAATGAGGCCTACTGCTTTACTACAAGTCATGCGACTTTTCATATTACTTCGTACCAATTCAGAATCGTGTGTACTATCCGCCATTGGAATTCCGAAATCGTTATTCGTCATATTTTGGGAGAATGATACATAGTATCTGCAGCTATGTCCAGAGTGCGCTGCTCGTCCGACACCACAAAATGTGGCCTACTGCTTTACTACAAGTCATGCGACTTTTCATATTACTTCGTACCAATTCAGAATCGTGTGTACTATCCGCCAATGGAATTCCGAAATCGTTATTCGTCATATTTTGGGAGAATGATACATAGTATCTGCAGCTATGTCCAGAGTGCGCTGCTCGTCCGACACCACAAAATGTGGCCTACTGCTTTACTACAAGTCATGCGACTTTTCATATTACTTCGTACCAATTCAGAATCGTGTGTACTATCCGATAATGGTATTCCGAAATCGTTATTCGTCATATTTTGGGAGAATGATACATAGTATCTGCAGCTATGTCCAGAGTGCGCTGCTCGTCCGACACCACAAAATGTGGCCTACTGCTTTACTACAAGTCATGCGACTTTTCATATTACTTCGTACCAATTCAGAATCGTGTGTACTTTCCGCCAATGCTATTCCGAAATCGTTATTCGTCATATTTTGGGAGAATGATACATAGATTCTGCGGCTAGCTCCATAGTGCGCTGCTCGCCTCACACCACAATATGTGGCCTATTGCTTTACTACAAGTCATGCGACTTTTCATATTACTTCGTACCAATTCAGAATCGTGTGTACTATCCGCCAATGGTATTCCGAAATCGTTATTCGTCATATTTTGGGAGAATGATACATAGTATCTGCGGCTAGCTCCAGAGTGCGCTGCTCGTCCGACACCACAAAATGTGGCGTACTGCTTTACTACAAGTCATGCGACTTTTCATATTACTTCGTACCAATTCAGAATCGTGTGTACTATCCGCCAATGGAATTCCGAAATCGTTATTCGTCATATTTTGGGAGAATGATACATAGTATCTGCAGCTATGTCCAGAGTGCGCTGCTCGTCCGACACCACAAAATGTGGCCTACTGCTTTACTACAAGTCATGCGACTTTTCATATTACTTCGTACCAATTCAGAATCGTGTGTACTTTCCGCCAATGCTATTCCGAAATCGTTATTCGTCATATTTTGGGAGAATGATACATATTATCTGCGGCTATGTCCAGAGTGCGCTGCTCGTCCGACACCACAAAATGTGGCCTACTGCTTTACTACAAGTCATGCGACTTTTCATATTACTTCGTACCAATTCAGAATCGTGTGTACTTTCCGCCAATGCTATTCCGAAATAATTATTCGTCATATTTTGGGAGAATGATACATAGTATCTGCGGCTAGCTCCAGAGTGCGCTGCTCGCCTCACACCAAAAAATGTGGCCTACTGCTTTACTACAAGTCATGCGACTTTTCATATTACTTCGTACCAATTCAGAATCGTGTGTACTTTCCGCCAATGCTATTCCGAAATCGTTATTCGTCATATTTTGGGAGAATGATACATAGTATCTGCAGCTAGCTCCAGAGTGCGCTGCTCGCCTCACACCAAAAAATGTGGCCTACTGCTTTACTACAAGTCATGCGACTTTTCATATTACTTCGTACCAATTCAGAATCGTGTGTACTTTCCGCCAATGCTATTCCGAAATCGTTATTCGTCATATTTTGGGAGAATGATACATAGTATCTGCAGCTATGTCCAGAGTGCGCTGCTCGTCCGACACCACAAAATGTGGCCTACTGCTTTACTACAAGTCATGCGACTTTTCATATTACTTCGTACCAATTCAGAATCGTGTGTACTTTCCGCCAATGCTATTCCGAAATCGTTATTCGTCATATTTTGGGAGAATGATACATAGTATCTGCGGCTATGTCCAGAGTGCGCTGCTCGTCCGACACCACAAAATGTGGCCTACTGCTTTACTACAAGTCATGCGACTTTTCATATTACTTCGTACCAATTCAGAATCGTGTGTACTTTCCGCCAATGCTATTCCGAAATCGTTATTCGTCATATTTTGGGAGAATGATACATAGTATCTGCGGCTAGCTCCAGAGTGCGCTGCTCGCCTCACACCACAAAATGTGGCCTACTGCTTTACTACAAGTCATGCGACTTTTCATATTACTTCGTACCAATTCAGAATCGTATGTACTTTCCGCCAATGCTATTCCGAAATCGTTATTCGTCATATTTTGGGAGAATGATACATAGTATCTGCGGCTAGCTCCAGAGTGCGCTGCTCTCCTCACACCAAAAATGTGGCCTACTGCTTTACTACATGTCATGCGACTTTTCATATTACTTCGTACCAATTCAGAATCGTGTGTACTATCCGCCAATGGTATTCCGAAATCGTTATTCGTCATATTTTGGGAGAATGATACATAGTATCTGCAGCTATGTCCAGAGTGCGCTGCTCGTCCGACACCACAAAATGTGGCCTACTGCTTTACTACAAGTCATGCGACTTTTCATATTACTTCGTACCAATTCAGAATCGTGTGTACTTTCCGCCAATGCTATTCCGAAATCGTTATTCGTCATATTTTGGGAGAATGATATATAGTATCTGCGGCTAGCTCCAGAGTGCGCTGCTCGCCTCACACCACAAAATGTGGCCTACTGCTTTACTACAAGTCATGCGACTTTTCATATTACTTCGTACCAATTCAGAATCGTGTGTACTATCCGCCAATGGTATTCCGAAATCGTAATTCGTCATATTTTGGGAGAATGATACATAGTATCTGCGGCTATGTCCAGAGTGCGCTGCTCGTCCGACACCACAAAATGTGGCCTACTGCTTTACTACAAGTCATGCGTCTTTTTATGTTATTTCGTACCAATTCAGAATCGTGTGTACTTTCCCCCAATGCTATTCCGAAATCGATATTCGTCATATTTTGGGAGAATGATACATAGTATGCGGCTAGCTCCAGAGTGCGCTGCTCGTCCGACACCACAAAATGTGGCCTACTGCTTTACTACAAGTCATGCGACTTTTCATATTACTTCGTACCAATTCAGAATCGTGTGTACTATCCGCCAATGGTATTCCGAAATCGTTATTCTTCATATTTTGGGAGAATGATACATAGTATCTGCGGCTAGCTCCAGAGTGCGCTGCTCGCCTCACACCACAAAATGTGGCCTACTGCTTTACTACAAGTCATGCGACTTTTCATATTACTTCGTACCAATTCAGAATCGTATGTACTTTCCGCCAATGCTATTCCGAAATCGTTATTCGTCATATTTTGGGAGAATGATACATAGTATCTGCGGCTAGCTCCAGAGTGCGCTGCTCTCCTCACACCAAAAATGTGGCCTACTGCTTTACTACATGTCATGCGACTTTTCATATTACTTCGTACCAATTCAGAATCGTGTGTACTATCCGCCAATGGTATTCCGAAATCGTTATTCGTCATATTTTGGGAGAATGATACATAGTATCTGCAGCTATGTCCAGAGTGCGCTGCTCGTCCGACACCACAAAATGTGGCCTACTGCTTTACTACAAGTCATGCGACTTTTCATATTACTTCGTACCAATTCAGAATCGTGTGTACTTTCCGCCAATGCTATTCCGAAATCGTTATTCGTCATATTTTGGGAGAATGATATATAGTATCTGCGGCTAGCTCCAGAGTGCGCTGCTCGCCTCACACCACAAAATGTGGCCTACTGCTTTACTACAAGTCATGCGACTTTTCATATTACTTCGTACCAATTCAGAATCGTGTGTACTTTCGCCAATGGTATTCCGAAATCGTTATTCGTCATATTTTGGGAGAATGATATATAGTATCTGCGGCTAGCTCCAGAGTGCGCTGCTCGCCTCACACCACAAAATGTGGCCTACTGCTTTACTACAAGTCATGCGACTTTTCATATTACTTCGTACCAATTCAGAATCGTGTGTACTTTCCGCCAATGCTATTCCGAAATCGTTATTCGTCATATTTTGGGAGTATGATACATATTATCTGCGGCTATGTCCAGAGTGCGCTGCTCGTCCGACACCACAAAATGTGGCCTACTGCTTTACTACAAGTCATGCGACTTTTCATATTACTTCGTACCAATTCAGAATCGTGTGTACTTTCCGCCAATGCTATTCCGAAATCGTTATTCGTCATATTTTGGGAGAATGATACATAGTATCTGCGGCTAGCTCCAGAGTGCGCTGCTCGCCTCACACCAAAAAATGTGGCCTACTGCTTTACTACAAGTCATGCGACTTTTCATATTACTTCGTACCAATTCAGAATCGTGTGTACTTTCCGCCAATGCTATTCCGAAATCGTTATTCGTAATATTTTGGGAGAATGATACATAGTATCTGCGGCTATGTCCAGAGTGCGCTGCTCGTCCGACACTACAAAATGTGGCCTACTGCTTTACTACAAGTCATGCGACTTTTCATATTACTTCGTACCAATTCAGAATCGTGTGTACTTTCCGCCAATGCTATTCCGAAATCGTTATTCGTCATATTTTGGGAGAATGATACATAGTATCTGCGGCTAGCTCCAGAGTGCGCTGCTCGCCTCACACCAAAAAATGTGGCCTACTGCTTTACTACAAGTCATGCGACTTTTCATATTACTTCGTACCAATTCAGAATCGTGTGTACTTTCCGCCAATGCTATTCCGAAATCGTTATTCGTCATATTTTGGGAGAATGATACATAGTATCTGCGGCTATGTCCAGAGTGCGCTGCTCGCCTCACACCACAAAATGTGGCCTACTGCTTTACTACAAGTCATGCGACTTTTCATATTACTTCGTACCAATTCAGAATCGTGTGTACTTTCCGCCAATGCTATTCCGAAATCGTTATTCGTCATATTTTGGGAGAATGATACATAGTATCTGCGGCTAGCTCCAGAGTGCGCTGCTCGCCTCACACCACAAAATGTGGCCTACTGCTTTACTACAAGTCATGCGACTTTTCATATTACTTCGTACCAATTCAGAATCGTGTGTACTTTCCGCCAATGCTATTCCGAAATCGTTATTCGTCATATTTTGGGAGAATGATACATAGTATCTGCGGCTAGCTCCAGAGTGCGCTGCTCGCCTCACACCACAAAATGTGGCCTACTGCTTTACTACAAGTCATGCGACTTTTCATATTACTTCGTACCAATTCAGAATCGTGTGTACCTTCCGCAATGCTATTCCGAAATCGTTATACGTCATATTTTGGGAGAATGATACATAGTATCTGCGGCTATGTCCAGAGTGCGCTGCTCGTCCGACACCACAAAATATGGCCTACTGCTTTACTACAAGTCATGCGACTTTTTATATTACTTCGTACCAATTCAGAATCGTGTGTACTTTCCACCAATGCTATTCCGAAATCGTTATTCGTCATATTTTGGGAGAATGATACATAGTATCTGCGGCTAGCTCCAGAGTGCGCTGCTCGCCTCACACCACATAATGTGGCCTACTGCTTTACTGCAAGTCATGCGACTTTTCATATTACTTCGTACCAATTCAGAATCGTGTGTACGTTCCGCCAATGCTATTCCGAAGTCGTGATTCGTCATATTTTGGGAGAATGATACATAGTATCTGCGGCTATGTCCAGAGTGCTCTGCTCGTCCGACACCACAAAATGTGGCCTACTGCTTTACTACAAGTCATGCGACTTTTCATATTACTTCGTACCAATTCAGAATCGTGTGTACTATCCGCCAATGGTATTCCGAAATCGTTATTCGTCATATTTTGGGAGAATGATACATAGTATCTGCGGCTAGCTCCAGAGTGCGCTGCTCGCCTCACACCACATAATGTGGCCTACTGCTTTACTACAAGTCATGCGACTTTTCATATTACTTCGTACCAATTCAGAATCGTGTGTACGTTCCGCCAATGCTATTCCGAAGTCGTGATTCGTCATATTTTGGGAGAATGATACATAGTATCTGCGGCTATGTCCAGAGTGCTCTGCTCGTCCGACACCACAAAATGTGGCCTACTGCTTTACTACAAGTCATGCGACTTTTCATATTACTTCGTACCAATTCAGAATCGTGTGTACTATCCGCCAATGCTATTCCGAAATCGTTATTCGTCATATTTTGGGAGAATGATACATAGTATCTGCGGCTAGCTCCAGAGTGCGCTGCTCGTCCGACACCACATAATGTGGCCTACTGCTTTACTACAAGTCATGCGACTTTTCATATTACTTCGTACCAATTCAGAATCGTGTGTACGTTCCGCCAATGCTATTCCGAAGTCGTGATTCGTCATATTTTGGGAGAATGATACATAGTATCTGCGGCTATGTCCAGAGTGCTCTGCTCGTCCGACACCACAAAATGTGGCCTACTGCTTTACTACAAGTCATGCGACTTTTCATATCACTTCGTACCAATTCAGAATCGTGTGTACGTTCCGCCAATGCTATTCCGAAGTCGTGATTCGTCATATTTTGGGAGAATGATACATAGTATCTGCGGCTAGCTCCAGAGTGCGATGCTCGTCCGACACCACAAAATGTGGCCTACTGCTTTACTACAAGTCATGCGACTTTTCATATTACTTCGTACCAATTCAGAATCGTGTGTACTATCCGCCAATGCTATTCCGAAATCGTTATTCGTCATATTTTGGGAGAATGATACATAGTATCTGCGGCTAGCTCCAGAGTGCGCTGCTCGTCCGACACCACATAATGTGGCCTACTGCTTTACTACAAGTCATGCGACTTTTCATATTACTTCGTACCAATTCAGAATCGTGTGTACGTTCCGCCAATGCTATTCCGAAGTCGTGATTCGTCATATTTTGGGAGAATGATACATAGTATCTGCGGCTATGTCCAGAGTGCTCTGCTCGTCCGACACCACAAAATGTGGCCTACTGCTTTACTACAAGTCATGCGACTTTTCATATTACTTCGTACCAATTCAGAATCGTGTGTACGTTCCGCCAATGCTATTCCGAAGTCGTGATTCGTCATATTTTGGGAGAATGATACATAGTATCTGCGGCTATGTCCAGAGTGCGCTGCTCGTCCGACACCACATAATGTGGCCTACTGCTTTACTACAAGTCATGCGACTTTTCATATTACTTCGTACCAATTCAGAATCGTGTGTACTATCCGCCAATGGTATTCCGAAATCGTTATTCGTCATATTTTGGGAGAATGATACATAGTATCTGCGGCTAGCTCCAGAGTGCGCTGCTCGCCTCACACCACACAATGTGGCCTACTGCTTTACTACAAGTCATGCGACTTTTCATATTACTTCGTACCAATTCAGAATCGTGTGTACGTACCGCCAATGCTATTCCGAAGTCGTGATTCGTCATATTTTGGGAGAATGATACATAGTATCTGCGGCTAGCTCCAGAGTGCGCTGCTCGCCTCACACCACATAATGTGGCCTACTGCTTTACTACAAGTCATGCGACTTTTCATATTACTTCGTACCAATTCAGAATCGTGTGTACGTACCGCCAATGCTATTCCGAAGTCGTGATTCGTCATATTTTGGGAGAATGATACATAGTATCTGCGGCTATGTCCAGAGTGCTCTGCTCGTCCGACACCACAAAATGTGGCCTACTGCTTTACTACAAGTCATGCGACTTTTCATATTACTTCGTACCAATTCAGAATCGTGTGTACTATCCGCCAATGGTATTCCGAAATCGTTATTCGTCATATTTTGGGAGAATGATACATAGTATCTGCGGCTAGCTCCAGAGTGCGCTGCTCGTCCGACACCACAAAATGTGGCCTACTGCTTTACTACAAGTCATGCGACTTTTCATATTACTTCGTACCAATTCAGAATCGTGTGTACTATCCGCCAATGGTATTCCGAAATCGTTATTCGTCATATTTTGGGAGAATGATACATAGTATCTGCGGCTAGCTCCAGAGTGCGCTGCTCGTCCGACACCACAAAATGTGGCCTACTGCTTTACTACAAGTCATGCGACTTTTCATATTACTTCGTACCAATTCAGAATCGTGTGTACTATCCGCCAATGCTATTCCGAAATCGTTATTCGTCATATTTTGGGAGAATGATACATAGTATCTGCGGCTAGCTCCAGAGTGCGCTGCTCGCCTCACACCACATAATGTGGCCTACTGCTTTACTACAAGTCATGCGACTTTTCATATTACTTCGTACCAATTCAGAATCGTGTGTACGTACCGCCAATGCTATTCCGAAGTCGTGATTCGTCATATTTTGGGAGAATGATACATAGTATCTGCGGCTATGTCCAGAGTGCTCTGCTCGTCCGACACCACAAAATGTGGCCTACTGCTTTACTACAAGTCATGCGACTTTTCATATTACTTCGTACCAATTCAGAATCGTGTGTACTATCCGCCAATGGTATTCCGAAATCGTTATTCGTCATATTTTGGGAGAATGATACATAGTATCTGCGGCTAGCTCCAGAGTGCGCTGCTCGCCTCACACCACATAATGTGGCCTACTGCTTTACTACAAGTCATGCGACTTTTCATATTACTTCGTACCAATTCAGAATCGTGTGTACGTACCGCCAATGCTATTCCGAAGTCGTGATTCGTCATATTTTGGGAGAATGATACATAGTATCTGCGGCTATGTCCAGAGTGCTCTGCTCGTCCGACACCACAAAATGTGGCCTACTGCTTTACTACAAGTCATGCGACTTTTCATATTACTTCGTACCAATTCAGAATCGTGTGTACTATCCGCCAATGCTATTCCGAAATCGTTATTCGTCATATTTTGGGAGAATGATACATAGTATCTGCGGCTAGCTCCAGAGTGCGCTGCTCGCCTCACACCACATAATGTGGCCTACTGCTTTACTACAAGTCATGCGACTTTTCATATTACTTCGTACCAATTCAGAATCGTGTGTACGTACCGCCAATGCTATTCCGAAGTCGTGATTCGTCATATTTTGGGAGAATGATACATAGTATCTGCGGCTATGTCCAGAGTGCTCTGCTCGTCCGACACCACAAAATGTGGCCTACTGCTTTACTACAAGTCATGCGACTTTTCATATTACTTCGTACCAATTCGGAATCGTGTGTACTATCCGCCAATGGTATTCCGAAATCGTTATTCGTCATATTTTGGGAGAATGATACATAGTATCTGCGGCTAGCTCCAGAGTGCGCTGCTCGCCTCACACCACAAAATGTGGCCCAATGCTTTACTACAAGTTATGCGACTTTTCATATTACTTCGTACCAATTCAGAATCGTGTGTACTTTTCGCCAATGCTATTCCGAAATCGTTATTCGTCATATTTTGGGAGAATGGTACATAGTATCTGCGGCTATGTCCAGAGTGCGCTGCTCGTCCGACACCACAAAATGTGGCCTACTGCTTTACTA
This sequence comes from Schistocerca cancellata, assembly GCF_023864275.1. Lineage (NCBI taxonomy): Eukaryota > Metazoa > Arthropoda > Insecta > Orthoptera > Acrididae > Schistocerca > Schistocerca cancellata. Next base: position 458,053,690 of record NC_064634.1, on the reverse strand, counting down.
CAAGTCATGCGACTTTTCATATTACTTCGTACCAATTCAGAATCGTGTGTACTTTCCGCCAATGCTATTCCGAAATCGTTATTCGTCATATTTTGGGAGAATGATACATAGTATCTGCGGCTATGTCCAGAGTGCGCTGCTCGTCCGACACCACAAAATGTGGCCTACTGCTTTACTACAAGTCATGCGACTTTTCATATTACTTCGTACCAATTCAGAATCGTGTGTACTTTTCGCCAATGCTATTCCGAAATCGTTATTCGTCATATTTTGGGAGAATGATACATAGTATCTGCGGCTATGTCCAGAGTGCGCTGCTCGTCCGACACCACAATATGTGGCCTACTGCTTTACTACAAGTCATGCGACTTTTCATATTACTTCGTACCAATTCAGAATCGTGTGTACTTTCCGCCAATGCTATTCCGAAATCGTTATTCGTCATATTTTGGGAGAATGATACATAGTATCTGCGGCTATGTCCAGAGTGCGCTGCTCGTCCGACACCACAAAATGTGGCCTACTGCTTTACTACAAGTCATGCGACTTTTCATATTACTTCGTACCAATTCAGAATCGTGTGTACTTTCCGCCAATGCTATTCCGAAATCGTTATTCGTCATATTTTGGGAGAATGATACATAGTATCTGCGGCTAGCTCCAGAGTGCGTTGCTCGCCTCACACCACAAAATGTGGCCTACTGCTTTACTACAAGTCATGCGACTTTTCATATTACTTCGTACCCATTCAGAATCGTGTGTACTTTCCACCAATGCTATTCCGAAATCGTTATTCGTCATATTTTGGGAGAATGATACATAGTATCTGCGGCTAGCTCCAGAGTGCGCTGGTCGCCTCACACCACAATATGTGGCCTACTGCTTTACTACAAGTCATGCGACTTTTCATATTACTTCGTACCAATTCAGAATCGTGTGTACTTTCCGCCAATGCTATTCCGAAATCGTTATTCGTCATATTTTGGGAGAATGATACATAGTATCTGCGGCTAGCTCCAGAGTGCGCTGCTCGCCTCACACCACAAAATGTGGCCTACTGCTTTACTACAAGTCATGCGACTTTTCATATTACTTCGTACCAATTCAGAATCGTGTGTACTTTCCGCCAATGCTATTCCGAAATCGTTATTCGTCATATTTTGGGAGAATGATACATAGTATCTGCGGCTAGCTCCAGAGTGCGCTGCTCGCCTCACACCACAAAATGTGGCCTACTGCTTTACTACAAGTCATGCGACTTTTCATATTACTTCGTACCAATTCAGAATCGTGTGTACCTTCCGCAATGCTATTCCGAAATCGTTATACGTCATATTTTGGGAGAATGATACATAGTATCTGCGGCTATGTCCAGAGTGCGCTGCTCGTCTGACACCACAAAATATGGCCTACTGCTTTACTACAAGTCATGCGACTTTTTATATTACTTCGTACCAATTCAGAATCGTGTGTACTTTCCACCAATGCTATTCCGAAATCTTTATTCGTCATATTTTGGGAGAATGATACATAGTATCTGCGGCTAGCTCCAGAGTGCGCTGCTCGCCTCACACCACATAATGTGGCCTACTGCTTTACTACAAGTCATGCGACTTTTCATATTACTTCGTACCAATTCAGAATCGTGTGTACGTTCCGCCAATGCTATTCCGAAGTCGTGATTCGTCATATTTTGGGAGAATGATACATAGTATCTGCGGCTATGTCCAGAGTGCTCTGCTCGTCCGACACCACAAAATGTGGCCTACTGCTTTACTACAAGTCATGCGACTTTTCATATTACTTCGTACCAATTCAGAATCGTGTGTACTATCCGCCAATGGTATTCCGAAATCGTTATTCGTCATATTTTGGGAGAATGATACATAGTATCTGCGGCTAGCTCCAGAGTGCGCTGCTCGCCTCACACCACATAATGTGGCCTACTGCTTTACTACAAGTCATGCGACTTTTCATATTACTTCGTACCAATTCAGAATCGTGTGTACGTACCGCCAATGCTATTCCGAAGTCGTGATTCGTCATATTTTGGGAGAATGATACATAGTATCTGCGGCTAGCTCCAGAGTGCGCTGCTCGCCTCACACCACACAATGTGGCCTACTGCTTTACTACAAGTCATGCGACTTTTCATATTACTTCGTACCAATTCAGAATCGTGTGTACGTACCGCCAATGCTATTCCGAAGTCGTGATTCGTCATATTTTGGGAGAATGATACATAGTATCTGCGGCTATGTCCAGAGTGCTCTGCTCGTCCGACACCACAAAATGTGGCCTACTGCTTTACTACAAGTCATGCGACTTTTCATATTACTTCGTACCAATTCAGAATCGTGTGTACTATCCGCCAATGGTATTCCGAAATCGTTATTCGTCATATTTTGGGAGAATGATACATAGTATCTGCGGCTAGCTCCAGAGTGCGCTGCTCGCCTCACACCACACAATGTGGCCTACTGCTTTACTACAAGTCATGCGACTTTTCATATTACTTCGTACCAATTCAGAATCGTGTGTACGTACCGCCAATGCTATTCCGAAGTCGTGATTCGTCATATTTTGGGAGAATGATACATAGTATCTGCGGCTAGCTCCAGAGTGCGCTGCTCGCCTCACACCACATAATGTGGCCTACTGCTTTACTACAAGTCATGCGACTTTTCATATTACTTCGTACCAATTCAGAATCGTGTGTACGTACCGCCAATGCTATTCCGAAGTCGTGATTCGTCATATTTTGGGAGAATGATACATAGTATCTGCGGCTATGTCCAGAGTGCTCTGCTCGTCCGACACCACAAAATGTGGCCTACTGCTTTACTACAAGTCATGCGACTTTTCATATTACTTCGTACCAATTCAGAATCGTGTGTACTATCCGCCAATGGTATTCCGAAATCGTTATTCGTCATATTTTGGGAGAATGATACATAGTATCTGCGGCTAGCTCCAAAGTGCGCTGCTCGTCCGACACCACAAAATGTGGCCTACTGCTTTACTACAAGTCATGCGACTTTTCATATTACTTCGTACCAATTCAGAATCGTGTGTACTATCCGCCAATGGTATTCCGAAATCGTTATTCGTCATATTTTGGGAGAATGATACATAGTATCTGCGGCTAGCTCCAGAGTGCGCTGCTCGTCCGACACCACAAAATGTGGCCTACTGCTTTACTACAAGTCATGCGACTTTTCATATTACTTCGTACCAATTCAGAATCGTGTGTACTATCCGCCAATGCTATTCCGAAATCGTTATTCGTCATATTTTGGGAGAATGATACATAGTATCTGCGGCTAGCTCCAGAGTGCGCTGCTCGCCTCACACCACATAATGTGGCCTACTGCTTTACTACAAGTCATGCGACTTTTCATATTACTTCGTACCAATTCAGAATCGTGTGTACGTACCGCCAATGCTATTCCGAAGTCGTGATTCGTCATATTTTGGGAGAATGATACATAGTATCTGCGGCTATGTCCAGAGTGCTCTGCTCGTCCGACACCACAAAATGTGGCCTACTGCTTTACTACAAGTCATGCGACTTTTCATATTACTTCGTACCAATTCAGAATCGTGTGTACTATCCGCCAATGGTATTCCGAAATCGTTATTCGTCATATTTTGGGAGAATGATACATAGTATCTGCGGCTAGCTCCAGAGTGCGCTGGTCGCCTCACACCAAAAAATGTGGCCTACTGCTTTACTACAAGTCATGCGACTTTTCATATTACTTCGTACCAATTCGGAATCGTGTGTACTATCCGCCAATGGTATTCCGAAATCGTTATTCGTCATATTTTGGGAGAATGATACATAGTATCTGCGGCTAGCTCCAGAGTGCGCTGCTCGCCTCACACCACAAAATGTGGCCCAATGCTTTACTACAAGTTATGCGACTTTTCATATTACTTCGTACCAATTCAGAATCGTGTGTACTTTTCGCCAATGCTATTCCGAAATCGTTATTCGTCATATTTTGGGAGAATGGTACATAGTATCTGCGGCTATGTCCAGAGTGCGCTGCTCGTCCGACACCACAAAATGTGGCCTACTGCTTTACTACAAGTCATGCGACTTTTCATATTACTTCGTACCAATTCAGAATCGTGTGTACTTTCCGCCAATGCTATTCCGAAATCGTTATTCGTCATATTTTGGGAGAATGATACATAGTATCTGCGGCTATGTCCAGAGTGCGCTGCTCGTCCGACACCACAAAATGTGGCCTACTGCTTTACTACAAGTCATGCGACTTTTCATATTACTTCGTACCAATTCAGAATCGTGTGTACTTTTCGCCAATGCTATTCCGAAATCGTTATTCGTCATATTTTGGGAGAATGATACATAGTATCTGCGGCTATGTCCAGAGTGCGCTGCTCGTCCGACACCACAAAATGTGGCCTACTGCTTTACTACAAGTCATGCGACTTTTCATATTACTTCGTACCAATTCAGAATCGTGTGTACTTTCCGCCAATGCTATTCCGAAATCGTTATTCGTCATATTTTGGGAGAATGATACATAGTATCTGCGGCTAGCTCCAGAGTGCGTTGCTCGCCTCACACCACAAAATGTGGCCTACTGCTTTACTACAAGTCATGCGACTTTTCATATTACTTCGTACCCATTCAGAATCGTGTGTACTTTCCACCAATGCTATTCCGAAATCGTTATTCGTCATATTTTGGGAGAATGATACATAGTATCTGCGGCTAGCTCCAGAGTGCGCTGCTCGCCTCACACCACAAAATGTGGCCTACTGCTTTACTACAAGTCATGCGACTTTTCATATTACTTCGTACCAATTCAGAATCGTGTGTACTTTCCGCCAATGCTATTCCGAAATCGTTATTCGTCATATTTTGGGAGAATGATACATAGTATCTGCGGCTAGCTCCAGAGTGCGCTGCTCGCCTCACACCACAATATGTGGCCTACAGCTTTACTACAAGTCATGCGACTTTTCATATTACTTCGTACCAATTCGGAATCGTGTGTACTTTCCGCAATGCTATTCCGAAATCGTTATACGTCATATTTTGAAAGAATGATACATAGTATCTGCGGCTAGCTCCAGAGTGCGCTGCTCGCCTCACACCACAAAATGTGGCCTACTGCTTTACTACAAGTCATGCGACTTTTCATATTACTTCGTACCAATTCAGAATCGTGTGTACTTTTCGCCAATGCTATTCCGAAATCGTTATTCGTCATATTTTGGGAGAATGATACATAGTATCTGCGGCTATGTCCAGAGTGCGCTGCTCGTCCGACACCACAAAATGTGGCCTACTGCTTTACTACAAGTCATGCGACTTTTCATATTACTTCGTACCAATTCAGAATCGTGTGTACTTTCCGCCAATGCTATTCCGAAATCGTTATTCGTCATATTTTGGGAGAATGATACATAGTATCTGCGGCTATGTCCAGAGTGCGCTGCTCGTCCGACACCACAAAATGTGGCCTACTGCTTTACTACAAGTCATGCGACTTTTCATATTACTTCGTACCAATTCAGAATCGTGTGTACTTTTCGCCAATGCTATTCCGAAATCGTTATTCGTCATATTTTGGGAGAATGATACATAGTATCTGCGGCTATGTCCAGAGTGCGCTGCTCGTCCGACACCACAAAATGTGGCCTACTGCTTTACTACAAGTCATGCGACTTTTCATATTACTTCGTACCAATTCAGAATCGTGTGTACTTTCCGCCAATGCTATTCCGAAATCGTTATTCGTCATATTTTGGGAGAATGATACATAGTATCTGCGGCTAGCTCCAGAGTGCGTTGCTCGCCTCACACCACAAAATGTGGCCTACTGCTTTACTACAAGTCATGCGACTTTTCATATTACTTCGTACCAATTCAGAATCGTGTGTACTTTCCGCCAATGCTATTCCGAAATCGTTATTCGTCATATTTTGGGAGAATGATACATAGTATCTGCGGCTAGCTCCAGAGTGCGTTGCTCGCCTCACACCACAAAATGTGGCCTACTGCTTTACTACAAGTCATGCGACTTTTCATATTACTTCGTACCAATTCGGAATCGTGTGTACTTTCCGCAATGCTATTCCGAAATCGTTATACGTCATATTTTGAAAGAATGATACATAGTATCTGCGGCTAGCTCCAGAGTGCGCTGCTCGCCTCACACCACAAAATGTGGCCTACTGCTTTACTACAAGTCATGCGACTTTTCATATTACTTCGTACCAATTCAGAATCGTGTGTACTTTCCGCCAATGCTATTCCGAAATCGTTATTCGTCATATTTTGGGAGAATGATACATAGTATCTGCGGCTATGTCCAGAGTGCGCTGCTCGTCCGACACCACAAAATGTGGCCTACTGCTTTACTACAAGTCATGCGACTTTTCATATTACTTCGTACCAATTCAGAATCGTGTGTACTTTTCGCCAATGCTATTCCGAAATCGTTATTCGTCATATTTTGGGAGAATGATACATAGTATCTGCGGCTATGTCCAGAGTGCGCTGCTCGTCCGACACCACAAAATGTGGCCTACTGCTTTACTACAAGTCATGCGACTTTTCATATTACTTCGTACCAATTCAGAATCGTGTGTACTTTCCGCCAATGCTATTCCGAAATCGTTATTCGTCATATTTTGGGAGAATGATACATAGTATCTGCGGCTAGCTCCAGAGTGCGTTGCTCGCCTCACACCACAAAATGTGGCCTACTGCTTTACTACAAGTCATGCGACTTTTCATATTACTTCGTACCAATTCGGAATCGTGTGTACTTTCCGCAATGCTATTCCGAAATCGTTATACGTCATATTTTGAAAGAATGATACATAGTATCTGCGGCTAGCTCCAGAGTGCGCTGCTCGCCTCACACCACAAAATGTGGCCTACTGCTTTACTACAAGTCATGCGACTTTTCATATTACTTCGTACCAATTCAGAATCGTGTGTACTTTCCGCCAATGCTATTCCGAAATCGTTATTCGTCATATTTTGGGAGAATGATACATAGTATCTGCGGCTATGTCCAGAGTGCGCTGCTCGTCCGACACCACAAAATGTGGCCTACTGCTTTACTACAAGTCATGCGACTTTTCATATTACTTCGTACCAATTCAGAATCGTGTGTACTTTTCGCCAATGCTATTCCGAAATCGTTATTCGTCATATTTTGGGAGAATGATACATAGTATCTGCGGCTATGTCCAGAGTGCGCTGCTCGTCCGACACCACAAAATGTGGCCTACTGCTTTACTACAAGTCATGCGACTTTTCATATTACTTCGTACCAATTCAGAATCGTGTGTACTTTCCGCCAATGCTATTCCGAAATCGTTATTCGTCATATTTTGGGAGAATGATACATAGTATCTGCGGCTAGCTCCAGAGTGCGTTGCTCGCCTCACACCACAAAATGTGGCCTACTGCTTTACTACAAGTCATGCGACTTTTCATATTACTTCGTACCCATTCAGAATCGTGTGTACTTTCCACCAATGCTATTCCGAAATCGTTATTCGTCATATTTTGGGAGAATGATACATAGTATCTGCGGCTAGCTCCAGAGTGCGCTGCTCGCCTCACACCACAAAATGTGGCCTACTGCTTTACTACAAGTCATGCGACTTTTCATATTACTTCGTACCAATTCGGAATCGTGTGTACTTTCCGCCAATGCTATTCCGAAATCGTTATTCGTCATATTTTGGGAGAATGATACATAGTATCTGCGGCTAGCTCCAGAGTGCGCTGCTCGCCTCACACCACAATATGTGGCCTACAGCTTTACTACAAGTCATGCGACTTTTCATATTACTTCGTACCAATTCAGAATCGTGTGTACCTTCCGCAATGCTATTCCGAAATCGTTATACGTCATATTTTGAAAGAATGATACATAGTATCTGCGGCTAGCTCCAGAGTGCGCTGCTCGCCTCACACCACAAAATGTGGCCTACTGCTTTACTACAAGTCATGCGACTTTTCATATTACTTCGTACCAATTCAGAATCGTGTGTACTTTCCGCCAATGCTATTCCGAAATCGTTATTCGTCATATTTTGGGAGAATGATACATAGTATCTGCGGCTAGCTCCAGAGTGCGCTGCTCGCCTCACACCACAATATGTGGCCTATTGCTTTACTACAAGTCATGCGACTTCTCATATTACTTCGTACCAATTCAGAATCGTGTGTACTTTCCGCCAATGCTATTCCGAAATCGTTATTCGTCATATTTTGGGAAAATGATACATAGTATCTGCGGCTATGTCCAGAGTGCGCTGCTCGTCCGACACCACAAAATGTGGCCTACTGCTTTACTACAAGTCATGCGACTTTTCATATTACTTCGTACCAATTCAGAATCGTGTGTACTTTCCGCCAATGCTATTCCGAAATCGTTATTCGTCATATTTTGGGAGAATGATACATAGTATCTGCGGCTAGCTCCAGAGTGCGCTGCTCGCCTCACACCACAATATGTGGCCTACAGCTTTACTACAAGTCATGCGACTTTTCATATTACTTCGTACCAATTCGGAATCGTGTGTACTTTCCGCCAATGCTATTCCGAAATCGTTATTCGTCATATTTTGGGAGAATGATACATAGTATCTGCGGCTAGCTCCAGAGTGCGCTGCTCGCCTCACACCACAATATGTGGCCTACAGCTTTACTACAAGTCATGCGACTTTTCATATTACTTCGTACCAATTCGGAATCGTGTGTACTTTCCGCCAATGCTATTCCGAAATCGTTATTCGTCATATTTTGGGAGAATGATACATAGTATCTGCGGCTAGCTCCAGAGTGCGCTGCTCGCCTCACACCACAATATGTGGCCTACAGCTTTACTACAAGTCATGCGACTTTTCATATTACTTCGTACCAATTCGGAATCGTGTGTACTTTCCGCCAATGCTATTCCGAAATCGTTATTCGTCATATTTTGGGAGAATGATACATAGTATCTGTGGCTAGCTCCAGAGTGCGCTGCTCGCCTCACACCACAATATGTGGCCTACAGCTTTACTACAAGTCATGCGACTTTTCATATTACTTCGTACCAATTCGGAATCGTGTGTACTTTCCGCCAATGCTATTCCGAAATCGTTATTCGTCATATTTTGGGAGAATGATACATAGTATCTGCGGCTAGCTCCAGAGTGCGCTGCTCGCCTCACACCACAAAATGTGGCCTACTGCTTTACTACAAGTCATGCGTCTTTTCATGTTATTTCGTACCAATTCAGAATCGTGTGTACTTTCCGCCAATGCTATTCCGAAATCGTTATTCGTCATATTTTGGGAGAATGATACATAGTATCTGCGGCTATGTCCAGAGTGCGCTGCTCGTCCGACACCACAAAATGTGGCCTACTGCTTTACTACAAGTCATGCGTCTTTTTATGTTATTTCGTACCAATTCAGAATCGTGTGTACTTTCCCCCAATGCTATTCCGAAATCGATATTCGTCATATTTTGGGAGAATGATACATAGTATCTGCGGCTAGCTCCAGAGTGCGCTGCTCGTCCGACACCACAAAATGTGGCCTACAGCTTTACTACCAGTCATGCGACTTTTCATATTACTTCGTACCAATTCAGAATCGTGTGAACGTTCCGCCAATGCTATTCCGAAATCGATATTCGTCATATTTTGGGAGAATGATACATAGTATCTGCGGCTAGCTCCAGAGTGCGCTGCTCGTCCGACACCACAAAATGTGGCCTACAGCTTTACTACCAGTCATGCGACTTCTCATATTACTTCGTACCAATTCAGAATCGTGTGTACTTTCCGCCAATGCTATTCCGAAATCGTTATTCGTCATATTTTGGGAGAATGATACATAGTATCTGCGGCTAGCTCCAGAGTGCGCTGCTCGTCCGACACCACAAAATGTGGCCTACTGCTTTACTACAAGTCATGCGACTTTTCATATTACTTCGTACCAATTCAGAATCGTGTGTACTATCCGCCAATGGTATTCCGAAATCGTTATTCGTCATATTTTGGGAGAATGATACATAGTATCTGCGGCTATGTCCAGAGTGCGCTGCTCGTCCGACACCACAAAATGTGGCCTACTGCTTTACTACAAGTCATGCGTCTTTTAATGTTATTTCGTACCAATTCAGAACCGTGTGTACTTTCCGCCAATGCTATTCCGAAATCGTTATTCGTCATATTTTGGGAGAATGATACATAGTATCTGCGGCTAGCTCCAGAGTGCGCTGCTCGCCTCACACCACAAAATGTGGCCTACTGCTTTACTACAAGTCATGCGACTTTTCATATTACTTCGTACCAATTCAGAATCGTGTGTACTTTCCGCCAATGCTATTCCGAAATCGTTATTCGTCATATTTTGGGAGAATGATACATAGTATCTGCGGCTATGTCCAGAGTGCGCTGCTCGTCCGACACCACAAAATGTGGCCTACTGCTTTACTACAAGTCATGCGTCTTTTCATGTTATTTCGTACCAATTCAGAACCGTGTCTACTTTCCGCCAATGCTATTCCGAAATCGTTATTCGTCATATTTTGGGAGAATGATACATAGTATCTGCGGCTATGTCCAGAGTGCGCTGCTCGTCCGACACCACAAAATGTGGCCTACTGCTTTACTACAAGTCATGCGACTTTTCATATTACTTCGTACCAATTCAGAATCGTGTGTACTTTCCACCAATGCTATTCCGAAATCGTTATTCGTCATATTTTGGGAGAATGATACATAGATTCTGCGGCTAGCTCCAGAGTGCGCTGCTCGCCTCACACCACAATATGTGGCCTACTGCTTTACTACAAGTCATGCGACTTCTCATATTACTTCGTACCAATTCAGAATCGTGTGTACTTTCCGCCAATGCTATTCCGAAATCGTTATTCGTCATATTTTGGGAAAATGATACATAGTATCTGCGGCTATGTCCAGAGTGCGCTGCTCGTCCGACACCACAAAATGTGGCCTACTGCTTTACTACAAGTCATGCGACTTTTCATATTACTTCGTACCAATTCAGAATCGTGTGTACTTTCCGCCAATGCTATTCCGAAATCGTTATTCGTCATATTTTGGGAAAATGATACATAGTATCTGCGGCTATGTCCAGAGTGCGCTGCTCGTCCGACACCACAAAATGTGGCCTACTGCTTTACTACAAGTCATGCGACTTTTCATATTACTTCGTACCAATTCAGAATCGTGTGTACTTTCCGCCAATGCTATTCCGAAATCGTTATTCGTCATATTTTGGGAGAATGATACATAGTATCTGCGGCTAGCTCCAGAGTGCGCTGGTCGCCTCACACCAAAAAATGTGGCCTACTGCTTTACTACAAGTCATGCGACTTTTCATATTACTTCGTACCAATTCGGAATCGTGTGTACTTTCCGCCAATGCTATTCCGAAATCGTTATTCGTTATATTTTGGGAGAATGATACATAGTATCTGCGGCTAGCTCCAGAGTGCGCTGCTCGCCTCACACCACAAAATGTGGCCTACTGCTTTACTACAAGTCATGCGTCTTTTCATGTTATTTCGTACCAATTCAGAATCGTGTGTACTTTCCGCCAATGGTATTCCGAAATCGTTATTCGTCATATTTTGGGAGAATGATACATAGTATCTGCGGCTATGTCCAGAGTGCGCTGCTCGTCCGACACCACAAAATGTGGCCTACTGCTTTACTACAAGTCATGCGACTTTTCATATTACTTCGTACCAATTCAGAATCGTGTGTACTTTTCGCCAATGCTATTCCGAAATCGTTATTCGTCATATTTTGGGAGAATGATACATAGTATCTGCGGCTATGTCCAGAGTGCGCTGCTCGTCCGACACCACAAAATGTGGCCTACTGCTTTATTACAAGTCATGCGACTTTTCATATTACTTCGTACCAATTCAGAATCGTGTGTACTATCCGCCAATGCTATTCCGAAATCGTTATTCGTCATATTTTGGGAGAATGATACATAGTATCTGCGGCTATGTCCAGAGTGCGCTGCTCGTCCGACACCACAAAATGTGGCCTACTGCTTTACTACAAGTCATGCGACTTTTCATATTACTTCGTACCAATTCAGAATCGTGTGTACTTTTCGCCAATGCTATTCCGAAATCGTTATTCGTCATATTTTGGGAGAATGATACATAGTATCTGCGGCTATGTCCAGAGTGCGCTGCTCGTCCGACACCACAAAATGTGGCCTACTGCTTTACTACAAGTCATGCGACTTTTCATATTACTTCGTACCAATTCAGAATCGTGTGTACTTTTCGCCAATGCTATTCCGAAATCGTTATTCGTCATATTTTGGGAGAATGATACATAGTATCTGCGGCTATGTCCAGAGTGCGCTGCTCGTCCGACACCACAAAATGTGGCCTACTGCTTTACTACAAGTCATGCGACTTTTCATATTACTTCGTACCAATTCAGAATCGTGTGTACTTTTCGCCAATGCTATTCCGAAATCGTTATTCGTCATATTTTGGGAGAATGATACATAGTATCTGCGGCTATGTCCAGAGTGCGCTGCTCGTCCGACACCACAAAATGTGGCCTACTGCTTTACTACAAGTCATGCGACTTTTCATATTACTTCGTACCAATTCAGAATCGTGTGTACTTTTCGCCAATGCTATTCCGAAATCGTTATTCGTCATATTTTGGGAGAATGATACATAGTATCTGCGGCTATGTCCAGAGTGCGCTGCTCGTCCGACACCACAAAATGTGGCCTACTGCTTTACTACAAGTCATGCGACTTTTCATATTACTTCGTACCAATTCAGAATCGTGTGTACTTTTCGCCAATGCTATTCCGAAATCGTTATTCGTCATATTTTGGGAGAATGATACATAGTATCTGCGGCTATGTCCAGAGTGCGCTGCTCGTCCGACACCACAAAATGTGGCCTACTGCTTTACTACAAGTCATGCGACTTTTCATATTACTTCGTACCAATTCAGAATCGTGTGTACTTTTCGCCAATGCTATTCCGAAATCGTTATTCGTCATATTTTGGGAGAATGATACATAGTATCTGCGGCTATGTCCAGAGTGCGCTGCTCGTCCGACACCACAAAATGTGGCCTACTGCTTTACTACAAGTCATGCGACTTTTCATATTACTTCGTACCAATTCAGAATCGTGTGTACTTTTCGCCAATGCTATTCCGAAATCGTTATTCGTCATATTTTGGGAGAATGATACATAGTATCTGCGGCTATGTCCAGAGTGCGCTGCTCGTCCGACACCACAAAATGTGGCCTACTGCTTTACTACAAGTCATGCGACTTTTCATATTACTTCGTACCAATTCAGAATCGTGTGTACTTTTCGCCAATGCTATTCCGAAATCGTTATTCGTCATATTTTGGGAGAATGATACATAGTATCTGCGGCTATGTCCAGAGTGCGCTGCTCGTCCGACACCACAAAATGTGGCCTACTGCTTTACTACAAGTCATGCGACTTTTCATATTACTTCGTACCAATTCAGAATCGTGTGTACTTTTCGCCAATGCTATTCCGAAATCGTTATTCGTCATATTTTGGGAGAATGATACATAGTATCTGCGGCTATGTCCAGAGTGCGCTGCTCGTCCGACACCACAAAATGTGGCCTACTGCTTTACTACAAGTCATGCGACTTTTCATATTACTTCGTACCAATTCAGAATCGTGTGTACTTTTCGCCAATGCTATTCCGAAATCGTTATTCGTCATATTTTGGGAGAATGATACATAGTATCTGCGGCTATGTCCAGAGTGCGCTGCTCGTCCGACACCACAAAATGTGGCCTACTGCTTTACTACAAGTCATGCGACTTTTCATATTACTTCGTACCAATTCAGAATCGTGTGTACTTTTCGCCAATGCTATTCCGAAATCGTTATTCGTCATATTTTGGGAGAATGATACATAGTATCTGCGGCTATGACCAGAGTGCGCTGCTCGTCCGACACCACAAAATGTGGCCTACTGCTTTACTACAAGTCATGCGACTTTTCATATTACTTCGTACCAATTCAGAATCGTGTGTACTTTTCGACAATGCTATTCCGAAATCGTTATTCGTCATATTTTGGGAGAATGATACATAGTATCTGCGGCTATGTCCAGAGTGCGCTGCTCGTCCGACACCACAAAATGTGGCCTACTGCTTTACTACAAGTCATGCGACTTTTCATATTACTTCGTACCAATTCAGAATCGTGTGTACTTTCCGCCAATGCTATTCCGAAATCGTTATTCGTCATATTTTGGGAGAATGATACATAGTATGCGGCTATGTCCAGAGTGCGCTGCTCGTCCGACACCACAAAATGTGGCCTACTGCTTTACTACAAGTCATGCGACTTTTCATATTACTTCGTACCAATTCAGAATCGTGTGTACTATCCGACAATGCTATTCCGAAATCGTTATTCGTCATATTTTGGGAGAATGATACATAGTATCTGCGGCTATGTCCAGAGTGCGCTGCTCGTCCGACACCACAAAATGTGGCCTACTGCTTTACTACAAGTCATGCGACTTTTCATATTACTTCGTACCAATTCAGAATCGTGTGTACTTTTCGCCAATGCTATTCCGAAATCGTTATTCGTCATATTTTGGGAGAATGATACATAGTATCTGCGGCTATGTCCAGAGTGCGCTGTTCGTCCGACACCACAAAATGTGGCCTACTGCTTTACTACAAGTCATGCGACTTTTCATATTACTTCTTACCAATTCAGAATCGTGTGTACTTTTCGCCAATGCTATTCCGAAATCGTTATTCGTCATATTTTGGGAGAATGATACATAGTATCTGCGGCTATGTCCAGAGTGCGCTGCTCGTCCGACACCACAACATGTGGCCTACTGCTTTACTACAAGTCATGCGACTTTTCATATTACTTCGTACCAATTCAGAATCGTGTGTACTTTCCGCCAATGCTATTCCGAAATCGTTATTCGTCATATTTTGGGAGAATGATACATAGTATCTGCGGCTAGCTCCAGAGTGCGCTGGTCGCCTCACACCAAAAAATGTGGCCTACTGCTTTACTACAAGTCATGCGTCTTTTCATGTTATTTCGTACCAATTCAGAATCGTGTGTACTTTTCGCCAATGCTATTCCGAAATCGTTATTCGTCATATTTTGGGAGAATGATACATAGTATCTGCGGCTATGTACAGAGTGCGCTGTTCGTCCGACACCACAAAATGTGGCCTACTGCTTTACTACAAGTCATGCGTCTTTTCATGTTATTTCGTACCAATTCAGAATCGTGTGTACTTTCCGCCAATGCTATTCCGAAATCGTTATTCGTCGTATTTTGGGAGAATGATACATAGTATCTGCGGCTATGTCCAGAGTGCGCTGCTCGCCTCACACCACAAAATGTGGCCTACTGCTTTACTACAAGTCATGCGTCTTTTCATGTTATTTCGTACCAATTCAGAATCGTGTGTACTTTTCGCCAATGCTATTCCGAAATCGTTATTCGTCATATTTTGGGAGAATGATACATAGTATCTGCGGCTATGTCCAGAGTGCGCTGCTCGTCCGACACCACAAAATGTGGCCTACTGCTTTACTACAAGTCATGCGACTTTTCATATTACTTCGTACCAATTCAGAATCGTGTGTACTTTTCGCCAATGCTATTCCGAAATCGTTATTCGTCATATTTTGGGAGAATGATACATAGTATCTGCGGCTATGTCCAGAGTGCGCTGCTCGTCCGACACCACAAAATGTGGCCTACTGCTTTACTACAAGTCATGCGACTTTTCATATTACTTCGTACCAATTCAGAATCGTGTGTACTTTTCGCCAATGCTATTCCGAAATCGTTATTCGTCATATTTTGGGAGAATGATACATAGTATCTGCGGCTATGTCCAGAGTGCGCTGCTCGTCCGACACCACAACATGTGGCCTACTGCTTTACTACAAGTCATGCGACTTTTCATATTACTTCGTACCAATTCGGAATCGTGTGTACTTTCCGCCAATGCTATTCCGAAATCGTTATTCGTTATATTTTGGGAGAATGATACATAGTATCTGCGGCTATGTCCAGAGTGCGCTGCTCGCCTCACACCACAAAATGTGGCCTACTGCTTTACTACAAGTCATGCGTCTTTTCATGTTATTTCGTACCAATTCAGAATCGTGTGTACTTTCCGCCAATGCTATTCCGAAATCGTTATTCGTCATATTTTGGGAGAATGATACATAGTATCTGCGGCTATGTCCAGAGTGCGCTGCTCGTCCGACACCACAAAATGTGGCCTACTGCTTTACTACAAGTCATGCGACTTTTCATATTACTTCGTACCAATTCAGAATCGTGTGTACTTTCCGCCAATGCTATTCCGAAATCGTTATTCGTCATATTTTGGGAGAATGATACATAGTATCTGCGGCTATGTCCAGAGTGCGCTGCTCGTCCGACACCACAAAATGTGGCCTACTGCTTTACTACAAGTCATGCGACATTTCATCTTACTTCGTACCAATTCAGAATCGTGTGTACTATCCGCCAATGGTATTCCGAAATCGTTATTCGTCATATTTTGGGAGAATGATACATAGTATCTGCGGCTATGTCCAGAGTGCGCTGCTCGTCCGACACCACAAAATGTGGCCTACTGCTTTACTACAAGTCATGCGACTTTTCATATTACTTCGTACCAATTCAGAATCGTGTGTACTTTTCGCCAATGCTATTCCGAAATCGTTATTCGTCATATTTTGGGAGAATGATACATAGTATCTGCGGCTATGTCCAGAGTGCGCTGCTCGTCCGACACCACAACATGTGGCCTACTGCTTTACTACAAGTCATGCGACTTTTCATATTACTTCGTACCAATTCGGAATCGTGTGTACTTTCCGCCAATGCTATTCCGAAATCGTTATTCGTTATATTTTGGGAGAATGATACATAGTATCTGCGGCTATGTCCAGAGTGCGCTGCTCGCCTCACACCACAAAATGTGGCCTACTGCTTTACTACAAGTCATGCGTCTTTTCATGTTATTTCGTACCAATTCAGAATCGTGTGTACTTTCCGCCAATGCTATTCCGAAATCGTTATTCGTCATATTTTGGGAGAATGATACATAGTATCTGCGGCTATGTCCAGAGTGCGCTGCTCGTCCGACACCACAAAATGTGGCCTACTGCTTTACTACAAGTCATGCGACTTTTCATATTACTTCGTACCAATTCAGAATCGTGTGTACTTTCCGCCAATGCTATTCCGAAATCGTTATTCGTCATATTTTGGGAGAATGATACATAGTATCTGCGGCTATGTCCAGAGTGCGCTGCTCGTCCGACACCACAAAATGTGGCCTACTGCTTTACTACAAGTCATGCGACATTTCATCTTACTTCGTACCAATTCAGAATCGTGTGTACTATCCGCCAATGGTATTCCGAAATCGTTATTCGTCATATTTTGGGAGAATGATACATAGTATCTGCGGCTATGTCCAGAGTGCGCTGCTCGTCCGACACCACAAAATGTGGCCTACTGCTTTACTACAAGTCATGCGACTTTTCATATTACTTCGTACCAATTCAGAATCGTGTGTACTTTCCGCCAATGCTATTCCGAAATCGTTATTCGTCATATTTTGGGAGAATGATACATAGTATCTGCGGCTAGCTCCAGAGTGCGCTGCTCGCCTCACACCAAAAAATGTGGCCTACTGCTTTACTACAAGTCATGCGACTTTTCATATTACTTCGTACCAATTCAGAATCGTGTGTACTTTCCACCAATGCTATTCCGAAATCGTTATTCGTCATATTTTGGGAGAATGATACATAGATTCTGCGGCTAGCTCCAGAGTGCGCTGCTCGCCTCACACCACAATATGTGGCCTATTGCTTTACTACAAGTCATGCGACTTCTCATATTACTTCGTACCAATTCAGAATCGTGTGTACTTTCCGCCAATGCTATTCCGAAATCGTTATTCGTCATATTTTGGGAAAATGATACATAGTATCTGCGGCTATGTCCAGAGTGCGCTGCTCGTCCGACACCACAAAATGTGGCCTACTGCTTTACTACAAGTCATGCGACTTTTCATATTACTTCGTACCAATTCAGAATCGTGTGTACTTTTCGCCAATGCTATTCCGAAATCGTTATTCGTCATATTTTGGGAGAATGATACATAGTATCTGCGGCTATGTCCAGAGTGCGCTGCTCGTCCGACACCACAAAATGTGGCCTACTGCTTTACTACAAGTCATGCGACTTTTCATATTACTTCGTACCAATTCAGAATCGTGTGTACTATCCGCCAATGCTATTCCGAAATCGTTATTCGTCATATTTTGGGAGAATGATACATAGTATCTGCGGCTATGTCCAGAGTGCGCTGCTCGTCCGACACCACAAAATGTGGCCTACTGCTTTACTACAAGTCATGCGACTTTTCATATTACTTCGTACCAATTCAGAATCGTGTGTACTATCCGCCAATGCTATTCCGAAATCGTTATTCGTCATATTTTGGGAGAATGATACATAGTATCTGCGGCTATGTCCAGAGTGCGCTGCTCGTCCGACACCACAAAATGTGGCCTACTGCTTTACTACAAGTCATGCGACTTTTCATATTACTTCGTACCAATTCAGAATCGTGTGTACTTTTCGCCAATGCTATTCCGAAATCGTTATTCGTCATATTTTGGGAGAATGATACATAGTATCTGCGGCTAGCTCCAGACTGCGCTGCTCGCCTCACACCACAAAATGTGGCCTACTGCTTTACTACAAGTCATGCGACTTTTCATATTACTTCGTACCAATTCAGAATCGTGTGTACTATCCGCCAATGCTATTCCGAAATCGTTATTCGTCATATTTTGGGAGAATGATACATAGTATCTGCGGCTATGTCCAGAGTGCGCTGCTCGTCCGACACCACAAAATGTGGCCTACTGCTTTACTACAAGTCATGCGACTTTTCATATTACTTCGTACCAATTCAGAATCGTGTGTACTTTTCGCCAATGCTATTCCGAAATCGTTATTCGTCATATTTTGGGAGAATGATACATAGTATCTGCGGCTAGCTCCAGACTGCGCTGCTCGCCTCACACCACAAAATGTGGCCTACTGCTTTACTACAAGTCATGCGACTTTTCATATTACTTCGTACCAATTCAGAATCGTGTGTACTATCCGCCAATGCTATTCCGAAATCGTTATTCGTCATATTTTGGGAGAATGATACATAGTATCTGCGGCTATGTCCAGAGTGCGCTGCTCGTCCGACACCACAAAATGTGGCCTACTGCTTTACTACAAGTCATGCGACTTTTCATATTACTTCGTACCAATTCAGAATCGTGTGTACTTTTCGCCAATGCTATTCCGAAATCGTTATTCGTCATATTTTGGGAGAATGATACATAGTATCTGCGGCTAGCTCCAGACTGCGCTGCTCGCCTCACACCACAAAATGTGGCCTACTGCTTTACTACAAGTCATGCGACTTTTCATATTACTTCGTACCAATTCAGAATCGTGTGTACTATCCGCCAATGCTATTCCGAAATCGTTATTCGTCATATTTTGGGAGAATGATACATAGTATCTGCGGCTATGTCCAGAGTGCGCTGCTCGTCCGACACCACAAAATGTGGCCTACTGCTTTACTACAAGTCATGCGACTTTTCATATTACTTCGTACCAATTCAGAATCGTGTGTACTTTTCGCCAATGCTATTCCGAAATCGTTATTCGTCATATTTTGGGAGAATGATACATAGTATCTGCGGCTATGTCCAGAGTGCGCTGCTCGTCCGACACCACAAAATGTGGCCTACTGCTTTACTACAAGTCATGCGACTTTTCATATTACTTCGTACCAATTCAGAATCGTGTGTACTTTTCGCCAATGCTATTCCGAAATCGTTATTCGTCATATTTTGGGAGAATGATACATAGTATCTGCGGCTATGTCCAGAGTGCGCTGCTCGTCCGACACCACAAAATGTGGCCTACTGCTTTACTACAAGTCATGCGACTTTTCATATTACTTCGTACCAATTCAGAATCGTGTGTACTTTTCGCCAATGCTATTCCGAAATCGTTATTCGTCATATTTTGGGAGAATGATACATAGTATCTGCGGCTATGTCCAGAGTGCGCTGCTCGTCCGACACCACAAAATGTGGCCTACTGCTTTACTACAAGTCATGCGACTTTTCATATTACTTCGTACCAATTCAGAATCGTGTGTACTATCCGCCAATGCTATTCCGAAATCGTTATTCGTCATATTTTGGGAGAATGATACATAGTATCTGCGGCTATGTCCAGAGTGCGCTGCTCGTCCGACACCACAAAATGTGGCCTACTGCTTTACTACAAGTCATGCGACTTTTCATATTACTTCGTACCAATTCAGAATCGTGTGTACTATCCGCCAATGCTATTCCGAAATCGTTATTCGTCATATTTTGGGAGAATGATACATAGTATCTGCGGCTATGTCCAGAGTGCGCTGCTCGTCCGACACCACAAAATGTGGCCTACTGCTTTACTACAAGTCATGCGACTTTTCATATTACTTCGTACCAATTCAGAATCGTGTGTACTTTTCGCCAATGCTATTCCGAAATCGTTATTCGTCATATTTTGGGAGAATGATACATAGTATCTGCGGCTAGCTCCAGACTGCGCTGCTCGCCTCACACCACAAAATGTGGCCTACTGCTTTACTACAAGTCATGCGACTTTTCATATTACTTCGTACCAATTCAGAATCGTGTGTACTATCCGCCAATGCTATTCCGAAATCGTTATTCGTCATATTTTGGGAGAATGATACATAGTATCTGCGGCTATGTCCAGAGTGCGCTGCTCGTCCGACACCACAAAATGTGGCCTACTGCTTTACTACAAGTCATGCGACTTTTCATATTACTTCGTACCAATTCAGAATCGTGTGTACTTTTCGCCAATGCTATTCCGAAATCGTTATTCGTCATATTTTGGGAGAATGATACATAGTATCTGCGGCTATGTCCAGAGTGCGCTGCTCGTCCGACACCACAAAATGTGGCCTACTGCTTTACTACAAGTCATGCGACTTTTCATATTACTTCGTACCAATTCAGAATCGTGTGTACTTTTCGCCAATGCTATTCCGAAATCGTTATTCGTCATATTTTGGGAGAATGATACATAGTATCTGCGGCTAGCTCCAGAGTGCGCTGCTCGTCCGACACCACAAAATGTGGCCTACTGCTTTACTACAAGTCATGCGACTTTTCATATTACATCGTACCAATTCAGAATCGTGTGTACTATCCACCAATGCTATTCCGAAATCGTTATTCGTCATATTTTGGGAGAATGATACATAGTATCTGCGGCTATGTCCAGAGTGCGCTGCTCGTCCGACACCACAAAATGTGGCCTACTGCTTTACTACAAGTCATGCGACTTTTCATATTACTTCGTACCAATTCAGAATCGTGTGTACTTTTCGCCAATGCTATTCCGAAATCGTTATTCGTCATATTTTGGGAGAATGATACATAGTATCTGCGGCTATGTCCAGAGTGCGCTGCTCGTCCGACACCACAAAATGTGGCCTACTGCTTTACTACAAGTCATGCGACTTTTCATATTACTTCGTACCAATTCAGAATCGTGTGTACTATCCACCAATGCTATTCCGAAATCGTTATTCGTCATATTTTGGGAGAATGATACATAGATTCTGCGGCTAGCTCCAGAGTGCGCTGCTCGCCTCACACCACAAAATGTGGCCTACTGCTTTACTACAAGTCATGCGTCTTTTCATGTTATTTCGTACCAATTCAGAATCGTGTGTACTTTCCGCCAATGCTATTCCGAAATCGTTATTCGTCATATTTTGGGAGAATGATACATAGTATCTGCGGCTATGTCCAGAGTGCGCTGCTCGTCCGACACCACAAAATGTGGCCTACTGCTTTACTACAAGTCATGCGACTTTTCATATTACTTCGTACCAATTCAGAATCGTGTGTACTTTTCGCCAATGCTATTCCGAAATCGTTATTCGTCATATTTTGGGAGAATGATACATAGTATCTGCGGCTATGTCCAGAGTGCGCTGCTCGTCCGACACCACAAAATGTGGCCTACTGCTTTACTACAAGTCATGCGACTTTTCATATTACTTCGTACCGATTCAGAATCGTGTGTACTTTTCGCCAATGCTATTCCGAAATCGTTATTCGTCATATTTTGGGAGAATGATACATAGTATCTGCGGCTATGTCCAGAGTGCGCTGCTCGTCCGACACCACAAAATGTGGCGTACTGCTTTACTACAAGTCATGCGACTTTTCATATTACTTCGTACCAATTCAGAATCGTGTGTACTTTTCGCCAATGCTATTCCGAAATCGTTATTCGTCATACTTTGGGAGAATGATACATAGTATCTGCGGCTATGTCCAGAGTGCGCTGCTCGTCCGACACCACAAAATGTGGCCTACTGCTTTACTACAAGTCATGCGACTTTTCATATTACTTCGTACCAATTCAGAATCGTGTGTACTATCCACCAATGCTATTCCGAAATCGTTATTCGTCATATTTTGGGAGAATGATACATAGATTCTGCGGCTAGCTCCAGAGTGCGCTGCTCGCCTCACACCACAAAATGTGGCCTACTGCTTTACTACAAGTCATGCGTCTTTTCATGTTATTTCGTACCAATTCAGAATCGTGTGTACTTTCCGCCAATGCTATTCCGAAATCGTTATTCGTCATATTTTGGGAGAATGATACATAGTATCTGCGGCTATGTCCAGAGTGCGCTGCTCGTCCGACACCACAAAATGTGGCCTACTGCTTTACTACAAGTCATGCGACTTTTCATATTACTTCGTACCAATTCAGAATCGTGTGTACTTTTCGCCAATGCTATTCCGAAATCGTTATTCGTCATATTTTGGGAGAATGATACATAGTATCTGCGGCTATGTCCAGAGTGCGCTGCTCGTCCGACACCACAAAATGTGGCCTACTGCTTTACTACAAGTCATGCGACTTTTCATATTACTTCGTACCAATTCAGAATCGTGTGTACTTTTCGCCAATGCTATTCCGAAATCGTTATTCGTCATATTTTGGGAGAATGATACATAGTATCTGCGGCTATGTCCAGAGTGCGCTGCTCGTCCGACACCACAAAATGTGGCCTACTGCTTTACTACAAGTCATGCGACTTTTCATATTACTTCGTACCAATTCAGAATCGTGTGTACTTTTCGCCAATGCTATTCCGAAATCGTTATTCGTCATATTTTGGGAGAATGATACATAGTATCTGCGGCTATGTCCAGAGTGCGCTGCTCGTCCGACACCACAAAATGTGGCCTACTGCTTTACTACAAGTCATGCGACTTTTCATATTACTTCGTACCAATTCAGAATCGTGTGTACTTTTCGCCAATGCTATTCCGAAATCGTTATTCGTCATATTTTGGGAGAATGATACATAGTATCTGCGGCTATGTCCAGAGTGCGCTGCTCGTCCGACACCACAAAATGTGGCCTACTGCTTTACTACAAGTCATGCGACTTTTCATATTACTTCGTACCAATTCAGAATCGTGTGTACTATCCACCAATGCTATTCCGAAATCGTTATTCGTCATATTTTGGGAGAATGATACATAGATTCTGCGGCTAGCTCCAGAGTGCGCTGCTCGCCTCACACCACAAAATGTGGCCTACTGCTTTACTACAAGTCATGCGTCTTTTCATGTTATTTCGTACCAATTCAGAATCGTGTGTACTTTCCGCCAATGCTATTCCGAAATCGTTATTCGTCATATTTTGGGAGAATGATACATAGTATCTGCGGCTAGCTCCAGAGTGCGCTGCTCGCCTCACACCACAAAATGTGGCCTACTGCTTTACTACAAGTCATGCGACTTTTCATATTACTTTGTACCAATTCAGAATCGTGTGTACTTTCCGCCAATGCTATTCCGAAATCGTTATTCGTCATATTTTGGGAGAATGATACATAGTATCTGCGGCTAGCTCCAGAGTGCGCTGCTCGCCTCACACCACAAAATGTGGCCTACTGCTTTACTACAAGTCATGCGTCTTTTCATGTTATTTCGTACCAATTCAGAATCGTGTGTACTATCCACCAATGCTATTCCGAAATCGTTATTCGTCATATTTTGGGAGAATGATACATAGATTCTGCGGCTAGCTCGAGAGTGCGCTGCTCGCCTCACACAAAATGTGGCCTACTGCTTTACTACAAGTCATGCGTCTTTTCATGTTATTTCGTACCAATTCAGAATCGTGTGTACTTTCCGCCAATGCTATTCCGAAATCGTTATTCGTCATATTTTGGGAGAATGATACATAGTATCTGCGGCTAGCTCCAGAGTGCGCTGCTCGCCTCACACCACAATATGTGGCCTACTGCTTTACTACAAGTCATGCGACTTTTCATATTACTTCGTACCAATTCGGAATCGTGTGTACTTTCCGCCAATGCTATTCCGAAATCGTTATTCGTCATATTTTGGGAGAATGATACATAGATTCTGCGGCTAGCTCCAGAGTGCGCTGCTCGCCTCACACCACAAAATGTGGCCTACTGCTTTACTACAAGTCATGCGACTTTTCATATTACTTTGTACCAATTCAGAATCGTGTGTACTTTCCGCCAATGCTATTCCGAAATCGTTATTCGTCATATTTTGGGAGAATGATACATAGTATCTGCGGTTATGTCCAGAGTGCGCTGCTCGTCCGACACCACAAAATATGGCCTACTGCTTTACTACAAGTCATGCGACTTTTCATATTACTTCGTACCAATTCAGAATCGTGTGTACTTTCCGCCAATGCTATTCCGAAATCGTTATTCGTCATATTTTGGGAGAATGATACATAGTATCTGCGGCTATGTCCAGAGTGCGCTGCTCGTCCGACACCACAAAATGTGGCCTACTGCTTTACTACAAGTCATGCGACTTTTCATATTACTTCGTACCAATTCAGAATCGTGTGTACTTTCCGCCAATGCTATTCCGAAATCGTTATTCGTCATATTTTGGGAGAATGATACATAGTATCTGCGGCTATGTCCAGAGTGCGCTGCTCGCCTCACACCACAAAATGTGGCCTACTGCTTTACTACAAGTCATGCGACTTTTCATATTACTTCGTACCAATTCAGAATCGTGTGTACTTTTCGCCAATGCTATTCCGAAATCGTTATTCGTCATATTTTGGGAGAATGATACATAGTATGCGGCTATGTCCAGAGTGCGCTGCTCGTCCGACACCACAAAATGTGGCCTACTGCTTTACTACAAGTCATGCGACTTTTCATATTACTTCGTAGCAATTCAGAATCGTGTGTACTTTCCGCCAATGCTATTCCTAAATCGTTATTCGTCATATTTTGGGAGCATGATACATAGTATCTGCGGCTAGCTCCAGAGTGCGCTGCTCGCCTCACACCACAAAATGTGGCCTACTGCTTTACTACAAGTCATGCGACTTTTCATATTACTTCGTACCAATTCGGAATCGTGTGTACTTTCCGCCAATGCTATTCCTAAATCGTTATTCGTCATATTTTGGGAGCATGATACATAGTATCTGCGGCTAGCTCCAGAGTGCGCTGCTCGCCTCACACCACAATATGTGGCCTATTGCTTTACTACAAGTCATGCGACTTTTCATATTACTTCGTAGCAATTCGGAATCGTGTGTACTTTCCGCCAATGCTATTCCGAAATCGTTATTCGTTATATTTTGGGACAATGATACATAGTATCTGCGGCTATGTCCAGAGTGCGCTGCTCGCCTCACACCACAAAATGTGGCCTACTGCTTTACTACAAGTCATGCGACTTTTCATATTACTTCGTACCAATTCAGAATCGTGTGTACTTTTCGCCAATGCTATTCCGAAATCGTTATTCGTCATATTTTGGGAGAATGATACATAGTATGCGGCTATGTCCAGAGTGCGCTGCTCGTCCGACACCACAAAATGTGGCCTACTGCTTTACTACAAGTCATGCGTCTTTTCATGTTATTTCGTACCAATTCAGAATCGTGTGTACTTTCCGCCAATGCTATTCCGAAATCGTTATTCGTCATATTTTGGGAGAATGATACATAGTATCTGCGGCTAGCTCCAGAGTGCGCTGCTCGCCTCACACCACAAAATGTGGCCTACTGCTTTACTACAAGTCATGCGACTTTTCATATTACTTCGTAGCAATTCGGAATCGTGTGTACTTTCCGCCAATGCTATTCCGAAATCGTTATTCGTTATATTTTGGGACAATGATACATAGTATCTGCGGCTATGTCCAGAGTGCGCTGCTCGCCTCACACCACAAAATGTGGCCTACTGCTTTACTACAAGTCATGCGACTTTTCATATTACTTCGTACCAATTCAGAATCGTGTGTACTTTTCGCCAATGCTATTCCGAAATCGTTATTCGTCATATTTTGGGAGAATGATACATAGTATGCGGCTATGTCCAGAGTGCGCTGCTCGTCCGACACCACAAAATGTGGCCTACTGCTTTACTACAAGTCATGCGACTTTTCATATTACTTCGTAGCAATTCAGAATCGTGTGTACTTTCCGCCAATGCTATTCCTAAATCGTTATTCGTCATATTTTGGGAGCATGATACATAGTATCTGCGGCTAGCTCCAGAGTGCGCTGCTCGCCTCACACCACAAAATGTGGCCTACTGCTTTACTACAAGTCATGCGACTTTTCATATTACTTCGTAGCAATTCAGAATCGTGTGTACTTTCCGCCAATGCTATTCCTAAATCGTTATTCGTCATATTTTGGGAGCATGATACATAGTATCTGCGGCTAGCTCCAGAGTGCGCTGCTCGCCTCACACCACAAAATGTGGCCTACTGCTTTACTACAAGTCATGCGACTTTTCATATTACTTCGTACCAATTCGGAATCGTGTGTACTTTCCGCCAATGCTATTCCGAAATCGTTATTCGTCATATTTTGGGAGAATGATACATAGTATCTGCGGCTATGTCCAGAGTGCGCTGCTCGTCCGACACCACAAAATGTGGCCTACTGCTTTACTACAAGTCATGCGACTTTTCATATTACTTCGTAGCAATTCAGAATCGTGTGTACTTTCCGCCAATGCTATTCCTAAATCGTTATTCGTCATATTTTGGGAGCATGATACATAGTATCTGCGGCTAGCTCCAGAGTGCGCTGCTCGCCTCACACCACAAAATGTGGCCTACTGCTTTACTACAAGTCATGCGACTTTTCATATTACTTCGTACCAATTCAGAATCGTGTGCACTTTCCGCCAATGCTATTCCGAAATCGTTATTCGTCATATTTTGGGAGAATGATACATAGTATCTGCGGCTATGTCCAGAGTGCGCTGCTCGTCCGACACCACAAAATGTGGCCTACTGCTTTACTACAAGTCATGCGACTTTTCATATTACTTCGTAGCAATTCAGAATCGTGTGTACTTTCCGCCAATGCTATTCCTAAATCGTTATTCGTCATATTTTGGGAGCATGATACATAGTATCTGCGGCTAGCTCCAGAGTGCGCTGCTCGCCTCACACCACAAAATGTGGCCTACTGCTTTACTACAAGTCATGCGACTTTTCATATTACTTCGTAGCAATTCAGAATCGTGTGTACTTTCCGCCAATGCTATTCCTAAATCGTTATTCGTCATATTTTGGGAGCATGATACATAGTATCTGCGGCTAGCTCCAGAGTGCGCTGCTCGCCTCACACCACAAAATGTGGCCTACTGCTTTACTACAAGTCATGCGACTTTTCATATTACTTCGTACCAATTCGGAATCGTGTGTACTTTCCGCCAATGCTATTCCGAAATCGTTATTCGTCATATTTTGGGAGAATGATACATAGTATCTGCGGCTATGTCCAGAGTGCGCTGCTCGTCCGACACCACAAAATGTGGCCTACTGCTTTACTACAAGTCATGCGACTTTTCATATTACTTCGTAGCAATTCAGAATCGTGTGTACTTTCCGCCAATGCTATTCCTAAATCGTTATTCGTCATATTTTGGGAGCATGATACATAGTATCTGCGGCTAGCTCCAGAGTGCGCTGCTCGCCTCACACCACAAAATGTGGCCTACTGCTTTACTACAAGTCATGCGACTTTTCATATTACTTCGTACCAATTCAGAATCGTGTGCACTTTCCGCCAATGCTATTCCGAAATCGTTATTCGTCATATTTTGGGAGAATGATACATAGTATCTGCGGCTATGTCCAGAGTGCGCTGCTCGTCCGACACCACAAAATGTGGCCTACTGCTTTACTA
This sequence comes from Schistocerca cancellata, assembly GCF_023864275.1. NCBI lineage: Eukaryota > Metazoa > Arthropoda > Insecta > Orthoptera > Acrididae > Schistocerca > Schistocerca cancellata. The sequence goes on along the minus strand of NC_064634.1, from coordinate 458,025,226 downwards.
CAAGTCATGCGACTTTTCATATTACTTCGTAGCAATTCAGAATCGTGTGTACTTTCCGCCAATGCTATTCCTAAATCGTTATTCGTCATATTTTGGGAGCATGATACATAGTATCTGCGGCTAGCTCCAGAGTGCGCTGCTCGCCTCACACCACAAAATGTGGCCTACTGCTTTACTACAAGTCATGCGACTTTTCATATTACTTCGTAGCAATTCAGAATCGTGTGTACTTTCCGCCAATGCTATTCCTAAATCGTTATTCGTCATATTTTGGGAGCATGATACATAGTATCTGCGGCTAGCTCCAGAGTGCGCTGCTCGCCTCACACCACAAAATGTGGCCTACTGCTTTACTACAAGTCATGCGACTTTTCATATTACTTCGTACCAATTCGGAATCGTGTGTACTTTCCGCCAATGCTATTCCGAAATCGTTATTCGTCATATTTTGGGAGAATGATACATAGTATCTGCGGCTATGTCCAGAGTGCGCTGCTCGTCCGACACCACAAAATGTGGCCTACTGCTTTACTACAAGTCATGCGACTTTTCATATTACTTCGTAGCAATTCAGAATCGTGTGTACTTTCCGCCAATGCTATTCCTAAATCGTTATTCGTCATATTTTGGGAGCATGATACATAGTATCTGCGGCTAGCTCCAGAGTGCGCTGCTCGCCTCACACCACAAAATGTGGCCTACTGCTTTACTACAAGTCATGCGACTTTTCATATTACTTCGTACCAATTCAGAATCGTGTGCACTTTCCGCCAATGCTATTCCGAAATCGTTATTCGTCATATTTTGGGAGAATGATACATAGTATCTGCGGCTATGTCCAGAGTGCGCTGCTCGTCCGACACCACAAAATGTGGCCTACTGCTTTACTACAAGTCATGCGACTTTTCATATTACTTCGTAGCAATTCAGAATCGTGTGTACTTTCCGCCAATGCTATTCCTAAATCGTTATTCGTCATATTTTGGGAGCATGATACATAGTATCTGCGGCTAGCTCCAGAGTGCGCTGCTCGCCTCACACCACAAAATGTGGCCTACTGCTTTACTACAAGTCATGCGACTTTTCATATTACTTCGTACCAATTCAGAATCGTGTGCACTTTCCGCCAATGCTATTCCGAAATCGTTATTCGTCATATTTTGGGAGAATGATACATAGTATCTGCGGCTATGTCCAGAGTGCGCTGCTCGTCCGACACCACAAAATGTGGCCTACTGCTTTACTACAAGTCATGCGACTTTTCATATTACTTCGTAGCAATTCAGAATCGTGTGTACTTTCCGCCAATGCTATTCCTAAATCGTTATTCGTCATATTTTGGGAGCATGATACATAGTATCTGCGGCTAGCTCCAGAGTGCGCTGCTCGCCTCACACCACAAAATGTGGCCTACTGCTTTACTACAAGTCATGCGACTTTTCATATTACTTCGTAGCAATTCAGAATCGTGTGTACTTTCCGCCAATGCTATTCCTAAATCGTTATTCGTCATATTTTGGGAGCATGATACATAGTATCTGCGGCTAGCTCCAGAGTGCGCTGCTCGCCTCACACCACAAAATGTGGCCTACTGCTTTACTACAAGTCATGCGACTTTTCATATTACTTCGTACCAATTCGGAATCGTGTGTACTTTCCGCCAATGCTATTCCGAAATCGTTATTCGTCATATTTTGGGAGAATGATACATAGTATCTGCGGCTATGTCCAGAGTGCGCTGCTCGTCCGACACCACAAAATGTGGCCTACTGCTTTACTACAAGTCATGCGACTTTTCATATTACTTCGTAGCAATTCAGAATCGTGTGTACTTTCCGCCAATGCTATTCCTAAATCGTTATTCGTCATATTTTGGGAGCATGATACATAGTATCTGCGGCTAGCTCCAGAGTGCGCTGCTCGCCTCACACCACAAAATGTGGCCTACTGCTTTACTACAAGTCATGCGACTTTTCATATTACTTCGTAGCAATTCAGAATCGTGTGTACTTTCCGCCAATGCTATTCCTAAATCGTTATTCGTCATATTTTGGGAGCATGATACATAGTATCTGCGGCTAGCTCCAGAGTGCGCTGCTCGCCTCACACCACAAAATGTGGCCTACTGCTTTACTACAAGTCATGCGACTTTTCATATTACTTCGTACCAATTCAGAATCGTGTGCACTTTCCGCCAATGCTATTCCGAAATCGTTATTCGTCATATTTTGGGAGAATGATACATAGTATCTGCGGCTATGTCCAGAGTGCGCTGCTCGTCCGACACCACAAAATGTGGCCTACTGCTTTACTACAAGTCATGCGACTTTTCATATTACTTCGTACCAATTCGGAATCGTGTGTACTTTCCGCCAATGCTATTCCTAAATCGTTATTCGTCATATTTTGGGAGCATGATACATAGTATCTGCGGCTAGCTCCAGAGTGCGCTGCTCGCCTCACACCACAAAATGTGGCCTACTGCTTTACTACAAGTCATGCGACTTTTCATATTACTTCGTAGCAATTCAGAATCGTGTGTACTTTCCGCCAATGCTATTCCTAAATCGTTATTCGTCATATTTTGGGAGCATGATACATAGTATCTGCGGCTAGCTCCAGAGTGCGCTGCTCGCCTCACACCACAAAATGTGGCCTACTGCTTTACTACAAGTCATGCGACTTTTCATATTACTTCGTACCAATTCGGAATCGTGTGTACTTTCCGCCAATGCTATTCCGAAATCGTTATTCGTCATATTTTGGGAGCATGATACATAGTATCTGCGGCTAGCTCCAGAGTGCGCTGCTCGCCTCACACCACAATATGTGGCCTATTGCTTTACTACAAGTCATGCGACTTTTCATATTACTTCGTACCAATTCAGAATCGTGTGCACTTTCCGCCAATGCTATTCCGAAATCGTTATTCGTCATATTTTGGGAGAATGATACATAGTATCTGCGGCTATGTCCAGAGTGCGCTGCTCGTCCGACACCACAAAATGTGGCCTACTGCTTTACTACAAGTCATGCGTCTTTTCATGTTATTTCGTACCAATTCAGAACCGTGTGTACTTTCCGCCAATGCTATTCCGAAATCGTTATTCGTCATATTTTGGGAGAATGATACATAGTATCTGCGGCTATGTCCAGAGTGCGCTGCTCGTCCGACACCACAAAATGTGGCCTACTGCTTTACTACAAATCATGCGACTTTTCATATTACTTCGTACCAATTCAGAATCGTGTGTACTTTCCGCCAATGCTATTCCGAAATCGTTATTCGTCATATTTTGGGAGAATGATACATAGTATCTGCGGCTAGCTCCAGAGTGCGCTGCTCGCCTCACACCACAATATGTGGCCTATTGCTTTACTACAAGTCATGCGACTTTTCATATTACTTCGTACCAATTCGGAATCGTGTGTACTTTCCGCAAATGCTATTCCGAAATCGATATTCGTCATATTTTGGGAGAATGATACATAGATTCTGCGGCTAGCTCCAGAGTGCGCTGCTCGCCTCACACCACAATATGTGGCCTACAGCTTTACTACAAGTCATGCGACTTTTCACATTACTTCGTACCAATTCGGAATCGTGTGTACTTTCCGCCAATGCTATTCCGAAATCGTTATTCGTTATATTTTGGGACAATGATACATAGTATCTGCGGCTAGCTCCAGAGTGCGCTGCTCGCCTCACACCAAAAAATGTGGCCTACTGCTTTACTACAAGTCATGCGACTTTTCATATTACTTCGTACCAATTCGGAATCGTGTGTACTTTCCGCCAATGCTATTCCGAAATCGTTATTCGTCATATTTTGGGAGAATGATACATAGTATCTGCGGCTATGTCCAGAGTGCGCTGCTCGTCCGACACCACAAAATGTGGCCTACTGCTTTACTACAAGTCATGCGACTTTTCATATTACTTCGTACCAATTCAGAATCGTGTGTACTTTCCGCCAATGCTATTCCGAAATCGTTATTCGTCATATTTTGGGAGAATGATACATAGTATCTGCGGCTAGCTCCAGAGTGCACTGCTCGCCTCACACCAAAAAATGTGGCCTACTGCTTTACTACAAGTCATGCGACTTTTCATATTACTTCGTACCAATTCGGAATCGTGTGTACTTTCCGCCAATGCTATTCCGAAATCGTTATTCGTCATATTTTGGGAGAATCATACATAGTATCTGCGGCTATGTCCAGAGTGCGCTGCTCGCCTCACACCACAAAATGTGGCCTACTGCTTTACTACAAGTCATGCGACTTTTCATATTACTTCGTACCAATTCAGAATCGTGTGTACTTTCCGCCAATGCTATTCCGAAATCGTTATTCGTCATATTTTGGGAGAATCATACATAGTATCTGCGGCTATGTCCAGAGTGCGCTGCTCGCCTCACACCAAAAAATGTGGCCTACTGCTTTACTACAAGTCATGCGACTTTTCATATTACTTCGTACCAATTCGGAATCGTGTGTACTTTCCGCCAATGCTATTCCGAAATCGTTATTCGTCATATTTTGGGAGAATCATACATAGTATCTGCGGCTATGTCCAGTGTGCGCTGCTCGCCTCACACCACAAAATGTGGCCTACTGCTTTACTACAAGTCATGCGACTTTTCATATTACTTCGTACCAATTCAGAATCGTGTGAACTTTCCACCAATGCTATTCCGAAATCGTTATTCGTCATATTTTGGGAGAATGATACATAGATTCTGCGGCTAGCTCCAGAGTGCGCTGCTCGCCTCACACCACAAAATGTGGCCTACTGCTTTACTACAAGTTATGCGTCTTTTCATGTTATTTCGTACCAATTCAGAATCGTGTGTACTTTCCGCCAATACTATTCCGAAATCGTTATTCGTCATATTTTGGGAGAATGATACATAGATTCTGTGGCTAGCTCCAGAGTGCGCTGCTCGTCCGACACCACAAAATGTGGCCTACTGCTTTACTACAAGTCATGCGACTTTTCATATTACTTCGTACCAATTCAGAATCGTGTGTACTTTCCGCCAATGCTATTCCGAAATCGTTATTCGTCATATTTTGGGAGAATGATACATAGTATCTGCGGCTAGCTCCAGAGTGCACTGCTCGCCTCACACCAAAAAATGTGGCCTACTGCTTTACTACAAGTCATGCGACTTTTCATATTACTTCGTACCAATTCAGAATCGTGTGTACTTTCCGCCAATGGTATTCCGAAATCGTTATTCGTCATATTTTGGGAGAATGATACATAGTATCTGCGGCTATGTCCAGAGTGCGCTGCTCGTCCGACACCACAAAATGTGGCCTACTGCTTTACTACAAGTCATGCGACTTTTCATATTACTTCGTACCAATTCGGAATCGTGTGTACTTTCCGCCAATGCTATTCCGAAATCGTTATTCGTCATATTTTGGGAGAATGATACATAGTATCTGCGGCTATGTCCAGAGTGCGCTGCTCGTCCGACACCACAAAATGTGGCCTACTGCTTTACTACAAGTCATGCGACTTTTCATATTTCTTCGTACCAATTCAGAATCGTGTGTACTTTCCGCCAATGCTATTCCGAAATCGTTATTCGTCATATTTTGGGAGAATGATACATAGTATCTGCGGCTAGCTCCAGAGTGCACTGCTCGCCTCACACCAAAAAATGTGGCCTACTGCTTTACTACAAGTCATGCGACTTTTCATATTACTTCGTACCAATTCGGAATCGTGTGTACTTTCCGCCAATGCTATTCCGAAATCGTTATTCGTCATATTTTGGGAGAATGATACATAGTATCTGCGGCTATGTCCAGAGTGCGCTGCTCGCCTCACACCACAAAATGTGGCCTACTGCTTTACTACAAGTCATGCGACTTTTCATATTACTTCGTACCAATTCAGAATCGTGTGTACTTTTCGCCAATGCTATTCCGAAATCGTTATTCGTCATATTTTGGGAAAATGATACATAGTATGTGCGGCTATGTCCAGAGTGCGCTGCTCGTCCGACACCACAAAATGTGGCCTACTGCTTTACTACAAGTCATGCGACTTTTCATATTACTTCGTACCAATTCAGAATCGTGTGTACTATCCGCCAATGGTATTGCGAAATCGTTATTCGTCATATTTTGGGAGAATGATACATAGTATCTGCGGCTAGCTCCAGAGTGCGCTGCTCGCCTCACACCACAAAATGTGGCCTACTGCTTTACTACAAGTCATGCGACTTTTCATATTTCTTCGTACCAATTCAGAATCGTGTGTACTTTCCGCCAATGCTATTCCGAAATCGTTATTCGTCATATTTTGGGAGAATGATACATAGTATCTGCGGCTAGCTCCAGAGTGCACTGCTCGCCTCACACCAAAAAATGTGGCCTACTGCTTTACTACAAGTCATGCGACTTTTCATATTACTTCGTACCAATTCGGAATCGTGTGTACTTTCCGCCAATGCTATTCCGAAATCGTTATTCGTCATATTTTGGGAGAATGATACATAGTATCTGCGGCTATGTCCAGAGTGCGCTGCTCGCCTCACACCACAAAATGTGGCCTACTGCTTTACTACAAGTCATGCGACTTTTCATATTACTTCGTACCAATTCGGAATCGTGTGTACTTTCCGCCAATGCTATTCCGAAATCGTTATTCGTCATATTTTGGGAGAATGATACATAGTATCTGCGGCTATGTCCAGAGTGCGCTGCTCGCCTCACACCACAAAATGTGGCCTACTGCTTTACTACAAGTCATGCGACTTTTCATATTACTTCGTACCAATTCAGAATCGTGTGTACTTTTCGCCAATGCTATTCCGAAATCGTTATTCGTCATAGTTTGGGAGAATGATACATAGTATCTGCGGCTATGTCCAGAGTGCGCTGCTCGTCCGACACCACAAAATGTGGCCTACTGCTTTACTACAAGTCATGCGACTTTTCATATTACTTCGTACCAATTCAGAATCGTGTGTACTTTCCGCCAATGCTATTCCGAAATCGTTATTCGTCATATTTTGGGAGAATGATACATAGTATCTGCGGCTAGCTCCAGAGTGCACTGCTCGCCTCACACCAAAAAATGTGGCCTACTGCTTTACTACAAGTCATCCGGCTTTTCATATTACTTCGTACCAATTCAGAATCGTGTGTACTTTTCGCCAACGCTATTCCGAAATCGTTATTCGTCATATTTTGGGAGAATGATACATAGTATCTGCGGCTAGCTCCAGAGTGCGCTGCTCGCCTCACACCACAAAATGTGGCCTACTGCTTTACTACAAGTCATGCGACTTTTCATATTACTTCGTACCAATTCAGAATCGTGTGTACTTTCCGCCAATGCTATTCCGAAATCGTTATTCGTCATATTTTGGGAGAATGATACATAGTATCTGCGGCTATGTCCAGAGTGCGCTGCTCGTCCGACACCACAAAATGTGGCCTACTGCTTTACTACAAGTCATGCGACTTTTCATATTACTTCGTACCAATTCAGAATCGTGTGTACTTTCCGCCAATGCTATTCCGAAATCGTTATTCGTCATATTTTGGGAGAATGATACATAGTATCTGCGGCTATGTCCAGAGTGCGCTGCTCGTCCGACACCACAAAATGTGGCCTACTGCTTTACTACAAGTCATGCGACTTTTCATATTACTTCGTACCAATTCAGAATCGTGTGTACTTTCCGCCAATGCTATTCCGAAATCGTTATTCGTCATATTTTGGGAGAATGATACATAGTATCTGCGGCTAGCTCCAGAGTGCACTGCTCGCCTCACACCAAAAAATGTGGCCTACTGCTTTACTACAAGTCATGCGACTTTTCATATTACTTCGTACCAATTCAGAATCGTGTGAACTTTCCACCAATGCTATTCCGAAATCGTTATTCGTCATATTTTGGGAGAATGATACATAGTATCTGCGGCTAGCTCCAGAGTGCGCTGCTCGCCTCACACCACAATATGTGGCCTACTGCTTTACTACAAGTCATGCGGCTTTTCATATTACTTCGTACCAATTCAGAATCGTGTATACTTTCCGCCAATGCTATTCCGAAATCGTTATTCGTCATATTTATGGAAAATGATACATAGTATCTGCGGCTATGTCCAGAGTGCGCTGCTCGCCTCACGCCACAAAATGTGGCCTACTGCTTTACTACAAGTCATGCGACTTTTCATATTACTTCGTACCAATTCAGAATCGTGTGTACTATCCGCCAATGCTATTCCGAAATCCTTATTCGTCATATTTTGGGAGAATGATACATAGTATCTGCGGCTATGTCCAGAGTGCGCTGCTCGTCCGACACCACAAAATGTGGCCTACTGCTTTACTACAAGTCATGCGACTTTTCATATTACTTCGTACCAATTCAGAATCGTGTGTACTTTCCGCCAATGCTATTCCGAAATCGTTATTCGTCATATTTTGGGAGAATGATACATAGTATCTGCGGCTAGCTCCAGAGTGCACTGCTCGCCTCACACCAAAAAATGTGGCCTACTGCTTTACTACAAGTCATCCGGCTTTTCATATTACTTCGTACCAATTCAGAATCGTGTGTACTTTCCGCCAATGCTATTCCGAAATCGTTATTCGTCATATTTTGGGAGAATGATACATAGTATCTGCGGCTATGTCCAGAGTGCGCTGCTCGTCCGACACCACAAAATGTGGCCTACTGCTTTACTACAAGTCATGCGACTTTTCATATTACTTCGTACCAATTCAGAATCGTGTGTACTTTCCGCCAATGCTATTCCGAAATCGTTATTCGTCATATTTTGGGAGAATGATACATAGTATCTGCGGCTAGCTCCAGAGTGCACTGCTCGCCTCACACCAAAAAATGTGGCCTACTGCTTTACTACAAGTCATCCGGCTTTTCATATTACTTCGTACCAATTCAGAATCGTGTGTACTTTCCGCCAATGCTATTCCGAAATCGTTATTCGTCATATTTTGGGAGAATGATACATAGTATCTGCGGCTATGTCCAGAGTGCGCTGCTCGTCCGACACCACAAAATGTGGCCTACTGCTTTACTACAAGTCATGCGACTTTTCATATTACTTCGTACCAATTCAGAATCGTGTGTACTTTCCGCCAATGCTATTCCGAAATCGTTATTCGTCATATTTTGGGAGAATGATACATAGTATCTGCGGCTATGTCCAGAGTGCGCTGCTCGTCCGACACCACAAAATGTGGCCTACTGCTTTACTACAAGTCATGCGACTTTTCATATTACTTCGTACCAATTCAGAATCGTGTGTACTTTCCGCCAATGCTATTCCGAAATCGTTATTCGTCATATTTTGGGAGAATGATACATAGTATCTGCGGCTAGCTCCAGAGTGCACTGCTCGCCTCACACCAAAAAATGTGGCCTACTGCTTTACTACAAGTCATGCGTCTTTTCACATTATTTCGTACCAATTCAGATTCGTGTGTACATCGGTTACAAGCTGTTCTTGGACCACGAACATTCCAACGACGGCACGTTGCCACAGCAGCACTAACTTGACAGTGGAAAAACATCTGTCAACATTTTGTAATGCTGGTTTTTCCATTAGTGGATTTTGCACCTATAAACCAGCGTCTGTTCTTTTTCTTTATATTCAGTAACATTAGCGCGTGTTGATGCCGACATTAGTGAAAAAAAAATTGTACACCATTCACTGAACCCCGCACGTGCCAGTCTTAAATCGTACTCGCTGGTTTCTCACCAACACGAAAAGCGCCTTCTTTTTAATGAATGGCAAGTAAATTCGCCTGAACTACTTTCCGGATTGTCTCCTGTAAAAACGCCACAAGGTGAACGATTTCAGGGTGAGATAACGTGGCAATCTACATCACGCTTCAGTTCGCTCTCCAATCACCATCCCCGTCCTACCCTTCTCATAAGAAAGTTATGTTCAAGTAATATTTTTTTTAAATGTGCAAACATACACGAGTTCTGTATAAACGACACAACAGTTTCAAACACTTCAAATATTACATTTTTACGAATGACATTGGCCAAGGGCTTCTTTCGACGGTATATGTATTCAAATTGATTATACTGTAAATAACTGTTGGCCAAGTGGTGTACGAGGAATACTGACGAGAGACCCGGTCTACGTTCTGCCATGCTAGGCTTTGGCGTGAAGGTATGTAGCGTTCGACGGCCGTCCACCAGCTACAATACTGAAGAATACTATTGTCCGATTAAATTACTTGACAGGTGCTACTTCACGCCATGGAGCTCGTTTCCTCCAATCAGAGCTCTCAGCGCCACGCCCGAACAGATCGTGGTAGCTCAACTGCCACTACGATTTCACATTTCATACACAGCACTAGCCGAACACTACTGGAGATCAGTTTACATAAGGTAAGCTACGCACGACATTACATTGAGCTGAATTTTTGAAGGCTGCAATTCATCGTTGCTCGTGTAGTACCAGTGCAATAAATGAAACAGCTTTATTCAGCACAGTGGCTTAGGGGAGTGGCTAGTGTATTAACCCGTCGTATAGAAGGTCGTGGGTTTGAATTTCGTGAAATACAGCGATTTTTTTATTGAATCTAATCACAAGACTTTCATTATCATTTTTATTCAAATACTTGATTTAAAGGTAATTTTATTTTCTAATATTTTGCCACATCATTTTCACTGTCGTATTGTCTTTTAATTTTCCTTCCTAATTTTTTCGTTGAATCTATCTGTATCGTCTAAAACCTACAACCAAGTGCCAACCAAGGCTGGTCATCGTGTGGCAAACTGGCAATTGGAATAGCCAGATTGAGGATAGTTTCAGGCAACCAGTGAATGATAGCGAGAGTTTAGTTTTTTAGCGCTGAAACTGAACATTTTTCTGTTTTGAGTTTCATCATAAAGGTTAGCTTTAGTCGTCGTGAACAAACTGACTGATTTTATTAACGCCGCTAGTTGCTGACCGTCGTTTTCTCGGATACATGGCACATCACGACGTTATGCTTAGATTAGGAAATGAGTTTAAATTCAAGTCTACAATACGCGTCGCCTGCCTCAGTTCAGTCAACTGTCACTTAAAATCAGCTGTCAACAGAGCGTCTCCCATTTCCGTTGCATCTCGCGATGGCCGCTTCGAACATTGCTCCGCGTTACACATTAACAGCATTTGTGAAGAGACGCGCCGTTTTGCGTGTCACAAAAACCGAGCAGTAGCCGGCAGCCGATGCGGCAACACTGTAGCGGCAAGTGACAGCCCACTATTAAGTGACTTTCATCGAACTATAGTTCCCAGTAGTCGACGATGAAAATGAATGAACAGTGTAGTACTAGCCTTTTGTATTATGTAATAGCATCTTTGCACACATGAAGACTACTGTAAACTAGAGATAAACTGAATGAGGCTGTGGTGTTTGAAACACAGTGCATTTGTTTTCGCGAGGATGGGGATTAATTGCCAACCAACGGTATATCCCAAACTACTTTAGACAAATGCTGGGATTGCACCTATGTCAAGGCCAACTACTTGTCAATCCATGTGAAACAAAACCAGTCCGATATCCTTAACGTGATTCACAGATGAAATCCAACACCTTTTGAGCTCCAAATATTTTTGATAAAGGCGAGGGGCTGAAGTGCAGCTATCAATTCCACTGTAGAATTTTGTGCATTCATTGGGTAGAAAACGGTGTTCGAAAAAATTAATATGGGCGTTTTCTCCGTCTAGCGCCGCTTGTGTGGGGCTGATTGAACGATACATGTTCTGGAAGGACTGAGTAGAATTAATTGTAAATTTCTCGAGCTGAATCAGCCTTAATGCCGTGCCTAAGGTCATATGGAGGGACAGGCACCATGCTGGTACTAGTGATGTCAGTACAAGAGTTCAAGCTTAGGAAGTCGAAACTATTCCGCTTATAGTTTCCATTCCTTTTAATAACTCGTTTCTTCCTCGACTTTCAGCTAATTGTTCGTATGCAAGTGTGGAAGATGCCATGTACAGTGCTAACTCTAAATGATTAATTTCTTATTTACAATACTATTTCACGTAATTTCCTAACTTGTGTCAATTTATCAATTTCTGCTGATACTGGTTTATTTACTATCACTTAATTACAAGAAATGATCATGGAAATTGTTACAACAATATGTAATGGTGAAATCAGAGTAAGCTAATCAGTAATTGCAATCATGTGGATGCCACTCATGAAGTCCATTGCATTGTACATCTGTTGGCCCAAACTTTTTAACCTGGTAACCCTTGATTATCCAGTTAAGCCCGTAATTACAAATCTGCATAAAATAAAATTTCAAACATGACACCTAAATACGCGTGTAATCCACCATGTAGGTATATGGTGTGCTGATCAAATAATAATGCAAAATTCTTTATTTTTCCAACCAACTATCTTTTAGTTAAACCTAATCCTGGTTGGAATCTATTTCATCTACATTATTAAATTTTCATCCTGCAGTTTTATGAACTATGCTGTAATACCCAAGGTCCCACAATATCAGTCTTTATATACCACTCCCACCCCAAGCATCTTCTGTCTGCTGTCTGCATTCGTATGATCAATAACTGTGTAAGGTAAGTCCACACAAGGCAATCCTAACGTCTGCATGTCTACAGATTACACGATAAACATCTCTCTGTGCAAGTGCGTATCAGAGCGCCTGACTATCACTCACCAACCTAACATCTCTATCAAAATGCACTGTCAGTTGTGCTACTAGCTCTATGGCGTTTGCAACAATCCAGGACAGGGCCTCGCTCTGTACAATAATACTTATTATAGCGTAATTGGGGGTACTATCTTATTAGCTCCCCTACTGCGAGTGATGGGACACGTGTGCAAACGACCAGGCACGTTATTTTCCCTGAACTGTGATTTGAAGAACAATTAGGCTCACTGTCAGTGAATATTTCACTTCTGTTAGTGAATTATTACTAGTACCGTGGTTAGAGTGAATTCAGTGAATTACAAAGTAACGTGTGCAAATAAAATGAGCGATAACGGACTGCATAAAGAATCTGTCACTGAGTTACTTTTTATGTCGACAATGACAGTCCTTTACTTACACTAAGTAAGATGAAAACTGACAGGGCAGGTTTCACTGTATCTAGCAGTGGAGTATTGCGGATTGGTCATCACTGTGTTGGAGAAAAATACACATACCAGTAAATCCGAAATCCCACGATGTTGCATCTGTTATTGCAGAATGTAGTTTTAAGATGCAAACAAATTTTATAGTTTGAGACTACGGACTGGAGAAGAAGGAACACAACTGGGTAAATACACTTGGAGTTGGGATCCAGGGCAAGAGAACGTGACACAACGTACCCTCCTCTTAAAGAATTACGCGTGCATGTCGGGGATAAGCAAGAATGTTGAACAACAAGGATGTTCTGGCACTGCACTTATTTCATTCGCATAACAGCTGAGACCCAGCACTGCCCGGGTACGCAATCACTTCATTCTCCAATCAGTCGTCCTGCTCCCGAGATTCCACTTATGTAGTGTGGCCCGGATGTCTTATCTCCACATATTGTCTTAAGCCGTTTGGTAAGAATAATGCTCTAAGGTGTCTTCGCTGCCCTAAGATGTCTCTGATAGTAGATTCCAATCAGTAAGTACGAGAGCAACAGTAGTACTGGTGCGTCTGATATCACGTCAAAGTTGCGATAGAGAAGGTCAGGAAAGTTTTGCCAAGGGTACCCCCCAGTAGACTGCACAAGAATTATCAGTGAGCTAAGTAGTGCAGGTTACAAATTTGGTGTAGTTTTACTTTTCTTTTACAGAGCAGTTAAAATTCCTTCTAACCATATCTTGTTGAATAGTGATGACACTCCAAAACCTAAAATAATCACTCTCTCTTCCCTCGCATCTTTTCAACTCTCAGGTACATATCACCTATTAATCTCTCGTCCGAATACGTTTTAAGTCTGTAACCAAAATCATCTTGTCTTTTTTGAATTCCTCTTAACTTTCCGAAACCTTCCATTTATGGTTGTTGTCAACCAAACTATCTCAGCATTATTATGTTATCTTTTACGCAAATATTTAGTTTTTTCTAGTCCTAGAATTGTATAAATGTGTTAGTTCCCTTCTTAATTCTTTACAATATGCTTTCTTAGTTTTTTTTACTATTGTACCTGGTTTTTTCTTTAGTACTCTCTACCACTCCCTCCTGTTTAGCGCTGGCCCAATACTTCTCAATCACATTTTCTGCGAAAGCATGAAATCTTTTGAATGCATATTGCACATTTGCACCCCAATCCAATTTTACTCCTAAAGTGATACACTACCTCCGCTTAACATGTTCATCTAATCCAGTGTCAGTTGATTTTTCAAGCTACTGTAAATTATATTGGATGTCTTACAACGACTGGCTCAAAGTGGGTGCCACTGAAACGGTTCCTCGCTTGTCAGAGCTATGACTCTTCTAGGACCATCTTTTCAGGCACTTATGCTATCCTCTATTTCTGAGATGGTGTCTTTTCCTTCTCTTTCATAGCCTCAGCAAGCTTTTGGAAGACATGACATCAGTTTATTTCATTTCTTCCTTGCCTACTCCCTTTGATTTGGCCCAAAACATTTTTTCCAAATCATACCCGTCTGTTAGCTATAATTTTACTTGTATAAATAGTGTTACGACATTTATATTTTACATTCTACTGTCCTTTGTTTTATTCATCAAATCTTTTTTCTACTTCATTGTTTATAAGTGATATTGGAGGTATTAATCCAAATGACTCAAAGCTAATACCACTGAAATTATTCCTACCCCTGCCTAATTTGTCAATGCTATGGCTCTCGTAAGACCTTTTCAAGCACTTATCCTTAATTTTTGAGTTGGTCTCTTTCTTTCCATCTCTTCCCTAACCTCATGAAGCTTTTGGAAGACATGACAACAGTTTATTTCATGTCTTCCTTGCCCACTTTCTTTGACTTGGCCCAAAATATTTTTCCAAGTCGTATCTTCCTGTTATCTATAATTTTACTTATATATAATTATTTCAGTTTTACATTCCCCTATCCTAATTTGTTTTTATTCCCTGTGTGTGATTTTCCACTTCATGGTTTATTTCTACTTTGAACTTCTCACACTGCTCTCAAGTGATTATACCTTTCCTCTAGCTGTTGATTAGCTCCTCCATAGGTTTTTCCGAATCTCTCCTCTCTTTAATGTACATGAACTACAGCTAAATTCAGTGTCTCACAGGACGTTGTTCCTCCGAAACGATTTCTAACATTCAGATTTTACTCACACAAACTTTCATTCCATCTCTCTTTTCGTTCATCAGCTGCATCCCATCTTCAAACTGTCAATAATTGCTCAATTATTGTTTCTAACACTTTTGTATTAATTCTCTCGTCATGCTGCACCTGACTATTGGAAAGTTTGAACAAGCTACTTCAAAGGTTCTTTGACAAGATGGGCTGTGACACTACTTTTACGATAGGGATGACTACTGCAGGAGCCACCTACAAAATAAGTTTGGTTACTCAGGTGGCTAAATGTGTGTTACACACACACACACACACACACACACACACACACACACACACACACACACACTTGTTTAGATTACCCAACTGCAGGCAGTTCAGATAATAGTGTAACAGACCTTGCAGTATTATTTTAAAACCCAAAGAAATGCCACTCAGACTCTAGCATTAAAATCCTAGTGACCAAGTCCTGAATCACTGGAAAGAAAGTGCCAGAGTTTGTAACGCTCCTAACCAGCGGTTGAGCTAACTAATAGGTACTGGAACGTGACAGACTTTAAACACAGTCGTGAAATTTTTAGGTAAGTCTAAGTGTATATCGAAAAGATAAGCTAATGGAAAATGAAGGTGGTGAATTCTTCGCAACACACAAATTGATTCTCACCAAGATGGAAATTGAAGTTGCATGCCATTTCGTTTGGACAAGACTGGGTCCTGTCGACCACCAGACCCATTTCTAAAAGAAACCAAGAACATTACAAAAATAATACGTATCAAGTCTGCAAGACAGTCAAGTCGAGATCAACATTTAATCGACTTTTTCACTCAATATCATGAGAGCGTTGATCTTTGACCTCAGCGACGTACTCAACCAACTACTCCGAACTCTAAATTCCAATTTCTGACAACGCTCTTATTAAACTGAGCAAACCCGGTCAGTAAAAAAATATTGACTGCGACTTGTGGCTGTCCCGCAAACTTAATTTCAACACTGGGTATTTCCCCTGCAGCAATGCCTGTTCTCACTAAATCTCAAATAGGTTTAGTGATTCAGCAATGAAGGAGACTAATCAGCCAAGAAGCTATTGGGATAGTTATGGTTTTGTAAGTAATGGGTACATCCCATGAAACACTAGCTGCCTTCACTAAAACTTGCTTAGAGCAGGTATTTCTGAAGAGAACACATGAAGGAAATATATTACATTTAACAGCAACAGAACTGACCTCTTAGAATGTCCACATTGAAACTGGCAGCATCCAATCTATCCATCGTTAACGTTGCATCTGCCTTGCTTCTGTCGCAGAAAATTTCTTTAGTTGACTCTTCCTCAGGCACTTCTTCATGGGCTGGAAGCAAATTTATACCGAAGAGAATTAAAGCCTTAAACTGCTAGCACCGAACTACAGAGTGTCTGGGAAGCAAGGGCGAGTTTGAATTTTGCGGCATTGTCATAACGGTTCGCAGCTGTGGTTTGTTATTTGTGATCCTTCCCATTAGATAGCTTTTGTGTGATGAGCACTGTTGTTTGATGTTTATTTTTGTCATGGAGCAGATGAAAACTGAGCAACATATCCAAGTGATAAAAAGTTATTACAAAAACAGTTAAAGTCAAAAAGCAACCGTCCGTGAATTGCGTATGACACTCGGACGTAAGGCTACTCCAACCAAATTATTAGTTCGGAAGTTGATCCTGAAGTTTGTGTCAGCGTAAGCCCCAGAAAATTGGTTCGCTGACGATCTCAATTGAAATTATCAGGAAGTTCGCGGCATGAAATCCTTTCAAATGATCTGAAATGCATAGGTACAAGACTCAACTTACACAAAAGTTGAAGCATGCAGATCATGGAAAGAGACCGATTTGCTCAATAGGTCTTGGCTCGACAAGCAGCGAACGAGAACTTCAAAAAGTGTAATTTTCTCAGATGAGGCACACTTCCATCTCAGTGGGTACGTCAAAAAGAACTGCAGAATTTTGGGTAATGAAATCCGCGAGTGACTGTGGAAGAGAAGATGCATCCACAACGCAGGACCCTGTGGTGTTGGTTCTCGGCAGTAGTGATCGGCCCGTATTTTTTGAAAACGAGGGAGCTGCCGTCACTGAACAGCGACCGTTACCGGAACATGCTTTTTGACTGGTTTTTCCTCTTATTGACGAAAATGACGATTTTGGTTTCGACAAGATCGTGCAACATGTTACAGCCCTTGAAACGATTGCTCTGCTGAAAAGTTTCCTCAAAAAATTCTGAGGGGCAACTGGAAATGGACTGCCGAATCATGCGATCTCACGCCCCCAGACTTTTTTGTGGGTATTTGTAAAATCAAAAGTGTACGTGAATATACCACAAACAATCCACCAACTGAGGGATGATATTAAAAGGGTTATTAACGGCATCCTACCAGATGTCTGAACGCGTGATCAAGAACAATGGAAGCATTGCACGTTGCCGCGCGGCCTTGTGTGGTCATATGGAGGATATAACTTTTCGTACATAAATGGGACAACTTTGTGCGTTTGTAAAAGCATTACATTTTCAATACATTTTTTATGTTCTATAGCACTTAAATATTCGTCTCTACTTCCCGGACATCGTCTATAACGGCATCGTGACTTCTATTGAACAAATACGATGCATCCACACATGAAAGCTTTGTACGAGAAATGTATGCGATTATATACAATTATGAAAGAACTATGGACGTTAAATGAAATATGTGCTATATGAATAAATCCACCGAGCAGTGAGTGGAGACCAAGAAACACGAGGAGCAGTGGCAGTCCTGATTTCATCAGAACATTTATAGCAGACGAAAAATTAATGGTATTCAAACGTAGTGTTATCATATAGCGATTTACGGAGACCATGTACATATTTTCTACTCATTGGAAAGAATGGTAGGGGCACTCGAAAATGTGGTGCTACTTTTAAATTTTGTTTGGCTTATGTAACGAGAAAAATCACATTTAAGGTTCTCCAGTGAAACTATTGTAACAAGTAATTTATCTCTTTTACCTGTATAACTCAAGTAATCGCGTAAGGTGGTAGTTCCATTTACTAGGATGGTTTGCATCACATGCCGAGCTGGGGAAGTGAGCAGGGCCCTGCCACTTAACGGAACCAGTTGCCTCCATTTAAAATTCCATCGCTTAAAACACTTCGAAAGTCACTTAACAGGCATACAAAAAATTACACCATTGAGTACACAGTAGTAAATCTTTGTCGATTACACTTATCTTTGGACGTTACCTTTGATACTTCCTTTACTAGAGCAAGTCTGTTGGCGAGTCCATTATCTGCATCGAGTATGTAAATGTTCGTTATATAAACAAACGCCCTTTTTCTTGCTGCAATTTGTTCATGTTTCAGACGTGTTTCGCCTTTTACATTACGGCATCTTCAGTTTATTCAGTCGGAAATAGTGTTGCTTTTATGAGCCATACTCATATATAAAACTATTCACGTCAGTGCTTACATTAATACATTACTACTTTGGTCTGTTTCTTTTTCCAGCGAAATCTACGAAGGGAACGCAGATTTTGGTAGTAAAAACTAAGTAATTATTATTGTAAGGAACAAAACCACGATTCCCTATTAAATGCATTTAAGATGCCATAACCTAAAAGGCGAAACAAGAGGCACTGAATAAACAGTGGAGGAAAGAAGGAGCTTCAATTTATAAAAACGAACGTTCTCAGCTCGCGTAATAAAAATATACAGTTTACTGTGAAATGCTACGCAATTTGAAAACTACTTGTCATTAGAAGTATCAGTAGCAACTGGTTCTGGAAAATCTTCGCTGAGAGCACCGAAGAGAAGCTTTCCCACTGCAGGAGATTTTAAGCAGTGCCACTGCCCGCATCGCATCCAATCCTAAGTTTGCAACTGAAGCTGTGATTATCCTCATTAAGGGAGGGCAATTACTTTGACCGCCGTAATGCATAAACTGCAACGTCTAATTTACACGTGCGCCCCGCCAACGAGCATACACTTCTTTCTCGAAGGTAATCGTTTCGCCGGTGCTGTGAAGTTTCCAACTTCAAGTTATTACGTCTTTATAAATTTCGGACGTAAGGACCGCGGATGTTTAAAAACCACATTAAACAAAGACATTAAGAAGTTGAACTTCGAGCAACACGAAGGAAGCTGCTGACCATGAAGTATCAGGCAAACAGAACGTTACAGAACTAACGACGTTAAGGAGAAAAATCGAGGCGGAGACAAGTTCACATTTCGCGCTATAATTTAAATTGTTAATAAACCTGTCTTGCCGTATGTTTCACGATCCACCCAGAGCAACACGAAATGCCGTCACAAAAATAGGTAATTGTAAATGAATGCGGAGAAACAAACGCACCTGTCTTAAGGGTCGAATATTGGTGATTTAACACAGCGAAACTGATTGCCGGTTGGTGCAGTCGCTGTGTGTGACGACAGCTACGTTGCTTGCACAACGGCTCCCGCCTCTCGTTCAACACTGTGCCGTCCGGCAACACCACTTGTGTCGTGTGCACAGTATCGCTCAGTGACCGGCGACAGCACTCAGTATCTTTTGCGTTCTGCTGGTGTTTTGTTTAGGAAACAATAAGTTACACGTCAACAAGCTTGTTTTTTTTATAAGTACTTGTGCCCTTTCAGCATGGCAGACGAAAGAGACGATACGATTATTTACGATGAATGCGCGGACGTCTTGTCTGACGTTCCGGAAGACTTGGCCGATTGGGAAGAAGACATATAATATAAAAGTAATGAAAGTGAAGCAGAAATCGTCCGAAGATCGTGAGATACGTCCAAGAATAATTCGGCGAACACTACGGTTGCTAGCTACTTCTGATGAATCCGAAGAAGCTAGTGAACAGTGGTCAGACTGATTTACCGAGGACCAATGATAAATTTGAAGGATCTCCTGGTCCAACATACTTCCCAAAGATACACAGAGCGGCGAGGATATTGTAGGATTATATATTTGGAACGGTCTATTTGAATATATTAGCAACGAAACCAATAAGTAGTGCAGTCAAATTTGCAATAGAAGGAAACTAGATAAAAAAATGCCAAATTTGTCGACGTTACGGGACCCGAACTTAGAAAACGGTTTGGGCTTGCTATCATTATGGGAACTGTAAAAAAAGCAATTCGTAATTGATTATTTTTCCAAAAAGTTTAAAGAAACCTTTAATCCAAGTCAAAACATCTCAGTTGATGAAGGCATGGTACCGTGGCGTGGACGGTTACATTTTAAAATTTACAATCCGTCGAAAATTACAAAATATGGCATACTCATTCGGATGCTGGGTTATTCAAGTACGGGATACATTACCTCAATCAAGATATATTCCGGCGCTGGAAAGCCTTTAGCAAAAACAGTGATGACACCTTATGGAAAATGTAATCACCTCTATATGGATAATTATTATAAGTGTAGAACTTGCAGAGAAGTTACTTGAAAATAAAATTTGATTCTGGGGAACGATACGGAAAAATACAGGATTTCCGGAAAAATTAAAGCTCGCAAAAGTCAATGTGTTTGAAGCTTGTCATCAACGGAAAGGAAGTAATCGCACAGGTATGGAGGGCTTCGAAAACTAAAGCGATACGAATGATCTCAATACTTAATGCCACTTTGACGCTCAAAGATGATGTAGAAAAACCAATTAAACTATAAAAAACCTCTAAATGTATTAGACTACAACAATACATGAGAGGAGTGGATCGAGCAGACCAGTATTTGAGATATTAACCTATATACAGAAAAACTATAAAATGGTTAAAGGTTTGCATGTACCTCTTTAATTGGGCATTATTTAAAGCGTTCCGTACATGGCAATATTTCAATACAGACCTCAAGAGTCTCCGATTTCACGATTTTTTATTAAAAGTGTCTGAATCGTGGAAAAACGACCATGTACCTGCTTCTGAGCAAAACTTGGGGGTTGCCACTACATCGCGCACGTCTCATCGTGATCCGGTTGACAGACATCCCGGTCACATAAAGCAATACCATTAACATTTATTTGCGAAACGAATAAACGAAAACGAAGGAACTGCAATGTATGTTCCAAAAACAAAAAGAGGAGAACAGCTAAATGTGGGGTTCCCTTACATCTTGGAGACTGTTTCGCTGCATATACGAAAGAGAAATAGTACCAGAGACAATGCAAATAAGCAAATATATGAAACATTTTGTAATTATTTACGTATGTAAATCTTCGAAATTTTATGAAAGCAGGGAAACAGGGTTGTGAACTTATGAGAACTAACGGTGAGATTAGTAAAACTTAATTTATAATCTTCCGATAATGTCAAGAACGGCCGGCGACTAGCCAAGTAATCCGAATTAGCGCTGCCGGCGCCAAGCGAATAGATCTGTACGAAACGTGCGGACGGCAAAGTGACTATTCTGAGCATATTTGAGGCTTAACGTAGCTTACAATAGTTAGTATGAAGAAAAACCTTGCAGGAAATGAAAGCAGGTAGTAGAAACGCAATGAAATAAAGTACACACGTCACTGTCAATAGCTGGTGTTGAGTAACTTCAGGTTGCCTATTCCCACTGGCCGTTTACGGCAAGAATTACGTCGAACCGCTCATTTCGCAAAAACAATCATACCTCCCGTCTGCAATTTTGTTTCCAGCCGCAACCCCCATTATCAACCGGATTCAAATACAGGAACTTTTTCTTTCCGAGCGCCACCCCTGTGGGTGGCGGCTTTAATGAAGTGCAGCTGAAAGCAAACGTTCTCTAAACTGGTCCGTAACAACTTCCGAATGGAAGGTAACCTGATGGTCCGTAACAAGTTTATAGTCGCTCGTGACGCGTTCAGCAACTGAGGAGAGCAGACTGCAGGCTCCATTCTGCTGAGCTATTGCTTCTCTAGCCTACTCGTCCACAACAGCCAATGTTAAAACCTGATACGGGATGTTTCGGGTTATTGTCCTCCCGCTTTTCAGTCTTACTTCATCACGCACTGCCTGCGCGGCATTTTTCTGGGTCGTCGTGATGTCAGACGCCAATATTTCCTGGTTTGGTCGTCTGTCCTTCCAAGCAAATGGATTTCTGCACAAATCTGTAAATTACATTACTTCTGAATACATTATGGGAGTGAACAGTGATCAGTGTGTCACAAATATTTACTATCAAAAGCAGTCTTGATCACTATTTATTACGGTGACCGGTTTCGACCACTACTGTGGTCATCTTCAGAGCAATCAGAACCTCCTTTTGCTGGAGAATCTCCAGCAGGAGGTGGTTCTTACTCATTGGTCTGAAGATGACCACAGTAGTGGTCGAAACCGGTCACAGTAATAAACTGTGATCGAGACTGTTTTTGATGGTAAATATCTATAAATAACAACTCAAGCGGAGGTTACTTAAATAGGAAAGAAACCTTCCTATTGTTTCGCGTTGACCAGCAAATGCTAGGAGACCAACAAACGATTTTAAGTCTACTATCATCTGTACAGTTCATGTTGAAATCTTATCTTGGTATGCATTCACTCACGGCCTCTTGCAGTGCTACTAAGTAGTAAATTTAATAGGTTACTAGATTTAATAAAAATCACTTACACAGCCAGGCCGGAATTTTCTTTGAAAAAATGTCTATCTTTGGCTGTGGTTGCTCGCCCTTCAAAATAGTTGTCCCCAGGATTATCTAACGGAGGGCTGAGTATCACTGCAGTTGGGGTGACTACAGTTATCCTAAATTAGTTAAGAAAACTGTTGCATGGGGTAGGTGAGGTTGTAGCCAACAAAACGGGCACACGTCTCACGATGACTCGAAAGTGCCTTGTTTACATAGAATGTTACTTAAGATTAAGAACGGTCTCACAAATTGAAATTAGCTTCCCCAGTAGAAAAAGTGAAGCCTATTATGGCGCACAAAAATTTTACAAGTAATCAGCCTTCCTGAGACCGATAGATTTCAATATGTGACACGTGTTCTCAAATATAAGATATGTCTAAACAAAGGAAAAGACGTTTGACTCACAGTTACCCGCTGTGGCGACGGCGGCTCGCGCTCGCCCGCACTGCCCCGCCGAGCCGCGCCGCACTGCACGGCGGGCCGCGCGCCCCCTGTTGGGCCGTTACACTGGCAACAGTTTATCGGCCGACCGATTTCGTGTCAGCCTGCACACGTCCCGACCTGCGGCGCTCAGCGATTACTGCACCGCCGTCTTGTTGTCACTTGTGTCACTTGTGTTTACTCCCTACGGCATACGGCTCGGTTTTACACAGAAACAAAAGCGCGTATTTGCCCTGACTTTTCGAGGCTCTAATTTAAAAAAAAAAAAAAAAAAAAAAAAAAAAAAAAAAGAGAAGACGAGAGGAAGCTGTCGGCAAATAAGTGGCCAATGCAAGGAAAAAAATTCGTCATGTTATGTTATGCAGTTAGGATTCGACGATTTTCATAACTACCGAAGAATGTATGAACTGCACATTTCTGAGCTACTGAACAACACAAAACCACTCTTAACGAAAAACAAAACAGTCATACGAGAGGCTGTAAGGTGCGGGGAGAGGCTATTGGCTACTCTATGATTTCTAGCGGCTGGCAGAAGTTGAAAGGACCTCAAAGTCAGTGCAGTTGTATCGCCACAGTTGTTAACTAAAATGATTCCTGAAGCCTACAACGTGATTTATAGTTGACTGAGGAAATAAATACTGCTAAAGGAAAATAAATAAAACAAAATACGTTCGTCTAAACGTTATTAATTTATTTATATATGTAGCGTAAAAAATGATCGTGAGTTTAAGAAACTCATTTCAAATTCGAACAAGGAAGACTACACATGATAGTGGCGCACATCATCTAATGAACACAATAACAGGGACATAAGAAATGAAACATATAGCAACTGTCAGACAAGTGAAAAAAAAAAATAATTCCCACACTTCGGCTTTCATAGCAGAGGGCTTGGATGTAGATGTTTCGGTTTTTACATTTAATTTCCAATAATTATCAGAAATCTGTAATTCTCGCTAACTGCAACATGAAACCATTATGGATTCGTTAAAAATGAAAAAAAAAACTTTCTTGCATCTGTATTTCTATACTCCTCGCACGACGTGTCCCACAAACATCTACAGTGTTTAAATTTCTCCAGAAACTCTGGCCTTAAAGTTTCGCCCGCCTCGCACCCTGTCATATATAATTAGAACGGCATTTAATCCCGCGCAGTGACAAAAGAGGAACGCTGGTCGGGAGGTTGGCACGACCGCGCTGCACGTGGCACAGTTGGTTGGGTCGAGTCGTGAGGGGGTCGTCTGTCGAATGGCCCTACCCACCCCTTCTCCCGACAAGGTATGTTCGTTGGTCGGTCTGTCAAAATGCCTACACACGTCCAATTTGTAGGTCAGTTGGTACCTGTGTAGGGCCTTTAAGGCTCACACGTTCAGTAATATTAACAAACCGTTAATATGTTGACTGTCTGAGGACGTATATTGTCGTCACTAGGAATACTAACAAACAGTACTGATGACCTCAAAAATATTCTCAATACTGTCAGTAAGTACTGAGCGTGCGAGGTCCAGAACTGACTTTTGACATTATTCGGCTGTTGACAGAGCTCCACTAACCAGCCACACGATGTTAGTGTGCATGGGTTTCAGTTCGTCTTTCAGTATAGCATCTAAGATTCAGTTTTTCAAGAACTCTTGTAACACAAAAGAGTGCCAAAAGAACTATGCAATGATAGTTGTATTTAGCACACTATGGTTAATGGAGGATTGATAGTGGATTGCTTTCTTTATTAATTTCAAAACATGGTAGGCCTCGCCATATACTGTACATGCAATGACAGCGAAATACCACAAAACGCATAAAAATGTTGTACATTAATTATCTGAATACATAATTGCAGGCCAGATACAACTAATCCATAGGTTTCAATAGCATTTTTCCTAATTCTGTTTGCTGATATTATAGCACTGAACATCGAACTTCGGATGACCTGCCTCTCGCCAGGAATCTTAAAATTACACCTAATCTCTCGCCGACTACTTGCCTCTTTTACGACTTGCATTCAAGTTCTAAGGCCTCCAATTTTTTTTCTAATTAACTACTCACCCGAAATCGATGAAACTGGCGTTACTTCTCGATGTAATCGTCCTGCAGACGTACACATTTTTCACAACGCTGACGCCATGATTCAATGGCAGCGGCGAAGGCTTCTTTAGGAGTCTGTTTTGACCACTGGAAAATCGCTGAGGCAATAGCAGCACGGCTGGTGAATGTGCGGCCACGGCGAGTGTCTTTCATTGTTGGAAAAAGCCAAAAGTCACTAGGAGCCAGGTCAGGTGAGTAGGGAGCATGAGGAATCACTTCAAAGTTGTTATCACGAAGAAACTGTTGCGTAACGTTAGCTCGATGTGCGGGTGCGTTTTCTTGGTGAAACAGCACACGCGCAGCCCTTGCCGGACGTTTTTGTTGCAGTGCAGGAAGGAATTTCTTCTTCAAAACATTTTCGTAGGATGCACCTGTTACCGTAGTGCCCTTTGGAACGCAATGGGTAAGGAGGATTACGCCCTCACTGTCCCAGAACATGGACACCATTTTTTCAGCACTGGCGGTTACCCGAAATTTTTTTGGTGGCGGTGAATCTGTGTGCTTCCATTGAGCTGACTGGCGCTTTGTTTCTGGATTGAAAAATGGCATCCACGTCTCATCCATTGTCACAACCGACGAAAATAAAGTCCCATTCATGCTGTCGTTGCGCGTCAACATTGCTTGGCAACATGCCACACGGGCAGCCATGTGGTCGTCCGTCAGCATTCGTGGCACCCACCTGGATGAGACTTTTCGCATTTTCAGGTCGTCATGCAGGATTGTGTGCACAGAACCCACAGAAATGCCAACTCTGGACGCGATCTGTTCAACAGTCATTCGGCGATCCCCCAAAACAATTCTCTCCACTTTCTCGATCGTGTCGTCAGACCGGCTTGTGCGAGCCCGAGGTTGTTTCAGTTTGTTGTGACACGACGTTCTGCCTTCATTAAACTGTCGCACCCACGAACGAACTTTCGACACATCCATAACTCCATCATCACATGTCTCCTTCAACTGTTGATGAATTTCAATTGGTTTCACACCACGCAAATTCAGAAAACGAATGATTGCACGCTGTTCAAGTAAGGAAAACGTCGCCATTTTAAGTATTTAAAACAGTTCTCATTCTCGCCGCTGGCGGTAAAATTCCATCTGTCGTACAGTGCTGCCATCTCTGGGATGTATTGACAATGAACGCGGCCTCATTTTAAAACAATGCGCATGTTTCTATCTCTTTCCAGTCCGGAGAAAAAAAATCGGAGGCCTTAGAACTTGAATGCACCTCGTATTAAGATACTTTGCTTGTCTATTTTATGTCGTATGAACACTATTAATTTGTCGTGATATCCAGAACTCATCCGAAAATTGTTTATGTAATCTTTCCAATCCGCGGTTGTGGTTTCAGTCAGTAAATTAACATATGAAAAATCGCTGTTTTTTTATTCATTGCCGGGCCCATTTCCTCTCTTTCATTGTTTTCTGTTTTTTACCGCCTATAGCTAAAATAACTGCGCACACGCTTTCTTTTGGGTCTTCCATAATTCAACCTTGTAGAATGGCGTTGTTAACTGACGTATTAACATTTTTATTTATTTATTTTACATATTAGTGCGTTAATATAGGACACACGGTGTCGACGTCACGACTAAATCGCTCCAGGCAAATGCCGGTGTGGTTCCTTTAATAGGGCACGTCCGATTTCCTTCTCCACCCTTGACACAATCCGATCTTGTGCTCCATCTCTGATGACCTCGATGACAACGGGACATTGAACTAAATCTTCCTCCTTCCTTTTCCGCCCACCAAAAGTGTCAATTGAGCTGCCAAGATTTATTTAGCCACTGTTTGTCACTGTTTAATACAAGAGACAGTCTTCCAGGTGCTCAAGGAGCATCAGGATACAAAAAGCGCTTTGTACATTTTTCTCACGTGTTATTCGTGTATGGAATGTTTTAAAGCGCATTTTCGAACCCAGTTACTGCCTAATTATTAGTAGCACAATCTGGATTCTGCGTATAAATGGCTCTGAGCACTATGGGACTCAACTGCTGTGGTCATAAGTCCCCTAGAACTTAGAACTACTTAAACCTAACTAGCCTAAGGACAGCACACAACACCCAGCCATCACGAGGCAGAGAAAATCCCTGACCCCGCCGGGAATCGAATCCGGGAACCCGGGCGTGGGAAGCGAGAACGCTACCGCACGACCACGAGATGCGGGCAATTCTGTGTATATTATCTTACCAAAACTATTAGGACGCCTGCTCTGTGCTGGCTACGAATCACGTAAAGCAGCCGGCAGCATTCTCGCCGACAGTTGCGTAAAAGAAGGAATGCCTCACAACCACACTGGGCTCCACTGTACGTAAGCCGAAAGTCAGTGCGTCAGTAATGATGCATTGTTATTAGCAATTCACCATCGTGTCATACTGTCCCTAGCGAGGTTCTCCCATAAAAGGAATCTGACAGCTTTCCTCAATAAACCAGACAAAAGGTAAGAAATGAAACAGCAATTTCCCTAAACAAATAAGTTGTCTTGACGTTGCACATTCTATAGCATAATTTTAAATCCTTTGTCAAACCCCCCAGTCCCTGTACTGTTCACCGATCCTCTGCAATTCGCTGCACTCTACCAGCACTGCTACAAGCAGCGTAAGTGTCTTTTTGTGCATACACGATTGCTCTCCAGCCAGAAACACCTACTTATGCAGTAAAATTAGGTGTGAATATGTACTACAGTGACAGCTATATTAAATCACTAGTAGTGTGCCCGCTGTTGCCCGGTTATGTTTTTATTTCATTTCTAGCAGACCATCTCCTCTTCCTCTCTCTCTCTCTCTCTCTCTCTCTCTCTCTCTCTCTCTCTCTCTCTCTGTGTGTGTGTGTGTGTGTGTGTGTGTGTGTGTGTGTGTGTGTGTCCATCTCCCCTGCCTCCCTCTCTCCCCATCTCCTTCTCCCCCTTCTCTGTGCCCACCTCCACCATCCCCCATTCTCTGTCCATCTCTTCCAGCCTCTCTCTGTCCATTTCCTCCAGCCTGTCCCTGTCCATCTTCTACTCCTTTAACTCTTTGTCCATATCGTCTCCCCCCCCCTCTCTATGCCCATCTTCTCTTTCTACTTCCATCTCCTCTTCCCCTTTCCCTGTCTACCTCCACCAGTTTCTCTGTCCCCCTCTCTCTGTGTCATACAATGAAGTATGTGGCTACAGTCTACCAAATGTGATGTGAATGGAGTTGGTACCCATTTAAACATCATGACGTCAAGCCTGATGCGACAGTTTTACTGGGTGAACAGTGAAAATGTAGTTAGCGGTAATTTTTTTTCTCTTTCCTCAATTTGAAGGGGTTGTTACCGAGAAAAAAATTTGAAATTATGTGTAAAGTTTGTTGCGAATCACTAAGTGCCCTCATTCTCAAATATTGGATGAATAAAATCTGGGTGTTCGTGCGTCGTGGTCTAATCTTTTTCACCCCTACCCTACCCCTCTGATAGGTAGGTGAACCTTCTTTCCAGCCAGTAAGTGATACGTGTACCAAGTTTGGTTGAAATCGGTCCTGAGGTTTCGGAGGAGATGTGGAACATATATACATATATCCATATATACATAGTACATGCAGTTTTATAATACGTATGCATATTATTTTTAGTTATCCTATTTTGATTAATGTGCGTAGCTCATGGTCTCGCGGTAGCGTTCTCGCTTCCCGAGCACGGGGTCCCGGGTTCGATTTCCGGCTAGGTCAGGGATTTTCACCTGCCCCGAGATGACTGGGTGTTGTGTCGTCTTCATCATCATCATTCATCCCCATTACGGTCGGACGAAGGCAACGGCAGACCACCTCCATTAGGACTTTGCCTAGTACGGCGGTGTGGGTCTCCCGCTTCATTCTCTACGCTCTGTCAAGAAGCATGGGACTTCATTTCCGTTTCTTTCCATTTTGATTAATAAAGCCTATAGGGTTCCCAAAGCTATACTCAAGTTATCTGCGACAACATCGTGAAAATTCGTTCAGTTGTTTTGGATATTAGCGTGTTCAGACAGATAGACAAGAAAATGTTCAAAAATGGTTGAAATGGCTCTCAGCTCTATTGGACTTAACTTCTGAGGTCATCAGTCCCCTATAACTACTTAAACCTAACTAACCTAAGGACATCACACATCCATACCCGAGGAAGGATTCGAACCTGCGACCGTAGCGGTCGCGCGGTTCCAGACTGTAGCGCCTAGAACCGCTCGGCCACCCCGGCCGGCAAGAAAATGTTAGTAAAACTTTAAATTACGGTATCTTTTTTTCGCATATCGCATAACCCGATCTATTTGTAGAGTTTTCGATAGTTGTGATCAACAGTTAGGGATCGGTAAGCACATGTGTCCATCGTGACAATCAACGTACGTCTGTTTTATTTTATTTGTAACACACCACAAAACGCACTTGAAAATCGGTATGAATTTACCGAAACGTGTCATGCAGGAGATAAATAATTCTAGTTTGGATCTGTCCGGGTGGGTGCTCGTAGGTACTCTGTGGCGGTTTAATGCCAGCAGTACAGTGGACACTGCGACACACACTGCTACGTTTTCTGTATCGTTAGAGCAGCAAGGTCTATACACAGGTGAGAAGCATCAATTACCGGTAGGTTGCATCAGTATGTGAGTATTAAGAAAATGTTTTGTGAACTGAAATGGAAATACCTCGAAGAAAAACAAATGTCTTTTCGTGAAACATTGTTGACAAAATTCAGAGAACAGGCATTTACAGTTGTCTGCAGAATGATTGTACTGCTACCAAAGTACACGTACAGTACAGAAATTAGGGCTAGTATGGTAGAATATAGTCAGTCATTTTCCCCTCACTCTGTTTGCAAGTGGAAAAGGTAAGCGAACGAATAGTAGTGGAAAAATTTCGTCTATAATGCTTTTTTGGGGTATGCTCCTGCCCATGAAAATCTGGTGAGATTTTTTTTTCTTTTTTTATCTTACGGCTACGATTGGGCCAACGACCTTGCCCCAGTGGTAATGCCGATTCCCGCGAGATCGCCGAGGTTAAGCGCAATCGTGCTGGGCTAGCTCTTGGATGGACGACCATCCCGTCTGCCGAGCGCTATGGCAAGCGGGCTGCACTCAGCCCTTGTGAGGCAAACTGAGCAGCTACTTGATTGGGAAGTAGCGGCTCCGGTCTCGGAAACTGACATAACGCCGGGAGAGCGGTGTGCTGACCACATGCCCCTCCGTATCCCCATCTGGTGACGCCTGGGGCCTGAGGATGACACGACGGCCGGTCGGTACCGCTGGGTCCTCCAAGACCTGTGGACTGAGTTTCCGTGTTTACGGGTACGACTGTCGAGTATGCGCAAAGCAATTATAGGTTGCCGTCTGCCCAGTTCTGCAGCCCGACACTCCATCAGCCGCGACCTCCACAAAGTAAAATGAATGACGTTGCTCGCTGCCTCCGAGGAGGTGCCGGAATCCAGTCTCTAGGCGAGTGCCAAGAGATGTAAACTGATCTGCAAAGGGCAACACACATAGCCTAGACTAGATATGCAAGGAGTGCCATTTTAGTATTCCACACGGAAGTCATGGATTCTAAAGGAAAAGATGCCGTACATTCTACAACAGTACTAAATGGTCATACCTTAGGCTAGGGTTCCCCGTTTTTATTGTTTAGATTGTAACGTAAGGTCTGTGCTTGAAAATGAAATGTAGAATATATTAAATTTAAGGGGCATTAGCAAAGGACGAGCTAGAGACTGTAAAATCAAAACTGCTGAAGTGATCGTAATGCCATAACGATGCTGCCCTTTAACACAAAACGAAGATAGTCCACCTTATCTATATGAAATAACATTAGAAAACAAGATTTACGAATCAACAGGAAGGACAACAAGAGACCATACACAGCAAAGAAGAAACGAAATTCCAGAGCATGCTGATAAAATAGCTCCATATTTAGCCATCACATACAACCAATCGCTCGTTGAAAGTGGTACCAGAAACACCAATACCCAACAAAGGAAATAAGAGTAATCCGCTGATTTACAGACCCATATCGTCAACGTTGATTTGCAGTAGGATTTTGGAAAATATACTGTTCGAAGATTATGACTTATCTCGAAGAAAACGATTTATTGGCAAACAGCCCTACGGATTCAGAAAATCTCATTTTTGTGAAACACAACTAGCTCTTTAGTCTCACGAATTAATTAGTACTATCGGCAAGGGATGTCAAACTAATTACATACTTTTAGATTTCCAGAAGACTTTTGACACCGTTCCTCATAAGCGACTTCTAATCAAATTGCGTGCCTATGGACTATCGTCTTAGTTGTGTCACTGAATTCGTGATTTCCTGTCAGAAAGGTCATAATTCGTAGTAACTGACGGAAAGTCATCGAGTAAAACAGAAGTAACATCCGTCATTCCCCAAGGAAGTGTTATGGGCCCTCTGTTGTCCCTGATCTACATAAACGATTAGGAGACAATCTGAGTAGCACTCTTAGATTGTTTTCAGATGATGCTGCCATTTACCCTCTTACAAAGTTATCAGATGATCAAAACAAATTGCGAAACGATTTAGAGAACATATCTGTATGGTACGAAAAGTGGCAATTGTCTCTAAGTTATGAAAAGTGAGAAGTCATCCACATGAGTACCAAAAGGAATCCGCTAAATTTCGGTTACACAATAAATAAGAAAAATGTAAAGGCTGTAAATTCAACTAAATACTTTCGGATTACGATCACATAGATAATGTTGTGGAGAAAGCAAACCAAAGACTATAATTTATCGGCAGAACACTGAGAAAATGCTACAGGTCTACCAAAGAGACAGTCTACGCTACGCTTGTTCGTCCTCTCCTGGAGTACTGCTGTGCGGCGTGGGATTCGCATCAGATAGGATCGACGGAGGGCATCGAAAAAGTTAAAAGAAGGGCAGCTCGTTTTATGCTATGGCGAAATAGGGGAACTGCGCCACAGATACGAAACGTGAATTGGGATGGCAATCATTAAAAGAAAGGCGTTTTTCGTTGCGGCAGGGTCTACTCATGAAATTTCAATCACCAACTTTGTCTTTAGTGTGTGAAAATATTTTGTTAGCACCCACTAACACAGGAAGGAATAATTATCACAATAAAATAACAGAAATCACAGCTCGTACAGAAAGGTTTAAGAGTTCATTTTTCCCGCGAGCTGTTTCGGAGTTGGACGGTAGAGAAAGGGCGTGAAGTGGTTGATGAACCCTCTGCCTGGCACTTCATTGCGAATTGCAGAGTAATCACGTAGACGTAGATGTAGATGTAACTTCATACAGCAGTGGAATGTGTAAAAACTAGATATAAGTTCACGGATAACAAGAAAAAATTTTTGCTAATATTGTTTGAATTTCAAATAAAATAAAATGAATATGGAAATAACATAGTTATAAAATCTATAAATAAATATATGTAAAAGCACATGGCTGAATACAGCATAAAAAAGCTCTCAAGCAGCTTGCCCTTTTGTGCCCCTCAGAGCAGGGAATAAAAAGATCAAAAATAAAAAAATTATAATCAACTGGCCGTTAGGCGGACACTGGCACCTACGCGGCGTCAGAGCGAGCCATTGCGCGCGCCGGCCGCCCACTATGCTCCGTCGTGCTCGAAGCAAGGCAGTGGAGGCCTGAGGGGTTGCGCACAGTGCGTGCAGGAGCGCGGGGAACGGAAAGTCGTCGAAGATTGGCCCGAGCGGAGGGTGAGCACTGCACGTCTGTTGCGATTCACCATATCCTCCCGCAGTTAATGCGTGACACACAACGACAAACGCACTTGAAACTATTGCGGTTGACTGCAGGATAACTCCACTGCCGCCATCACACAGTTCACGAAGTCAGGGCAGTTGTAGGTCCCTCACTGTATTTGCGAGAGGAAAGGATAAGGAATGACTTGCGGTAAATATTACCCTAAATTACGAGGCAATACACTTCGATAATGTAGTATGTGACTGTCAAACTCACGACGGAACAAGAATTAGACGGAAAGATAATCTCTTCAGATTTGACCATTTTCTAACAAAAACGGTAGACATGCATTTCAAATCTACAGGAATTCGACACGTACGGATGTGATTATTAGTGCCCATTTCAATCATCCTCTACACCAGGCACATTCATGCTTGTACTCTATGAAACCTAGAATAAAATAGTTCCCACCATTCAAAGATAATACGAGTATACGTGTCTCGTTGCGTCCGTGAACTCTTTCTTGATGAGTGAGCAGAAAGTTTTATGAAATTGTTAGGGATACCGTCTACTCCCGGGCTCGTGTGTTTTGACATAATTTTTTATTATGGGATGTATTACTTCTTCGGATACTGTTTCTGACAAAGTAGGTAGTAACACCATAGTGTAACAGATATACATACAACCGTGAAACAGAAATGCTGTTTTTGTACTTAGCTACATATTTTTCTTTCGTTCTCTTGTAAGATGGTAAATGCTCCACTCATAATCTGACTGGTCACCGTAAACATTACATGTGGTGATTTTATCTTCTGGTTCGCTTTCTTGAAGCTCTAAAATCTTTTGATTATTATTATTTAAATCGCTTGCTCAATCTATCCCCCCGCCACCTGCTTTCGCAAGAAAGTAGCCGGGTCATCTAAATATAAATTACATACCACGTATTTGGCGTGTAGTGAAATTGAAAGATATAAGGATGATCAAAAAGTTTCCATTTGAGGGAGATTTGCGGTGTTTTGCAATTTAGTGTGACTCCGGTGCGGGTATATAAGGTTCAGAAATGGTTCAAATGGCTCTAAGCACTATGGGAGTTAACATCTGAGGTCATCAGTCCCCTAGACTTAGAACTACTTAAACCTAACTAACTTAAGGACATCACACACATCCATGCCCGAGGCAGGATTCGAACCTGCGACCGTAGGAGCAGCGTGATTCCGGACTGAAGCGCCTAGAACTGCTCGGTCACACAGGCCGGCTCCCTTACTATAGGTTACGGCCAATTCCTTTCGAGTTCCTTTCATTCCTGACAGATTCCCATTCCCTAGTAGAAGCAGCCTCTCTGCTTAAATGAAAAGAGCTGCAGCGAAGATGAGCCGAACATCTCTTCGGAGACTCCCGGCACTAAAAGCCACATTTACATTGGAAGACAACCAGCGATAGTCATTTTATACTACGCATTTGTGAATAAAGGTGGCTCATTTGTCGGACGGCGATATGCCACGTCTTCAAGTTTCACTACAAGAACGATATTCTACTATGAAATGTGTTATTCGTAATACCCTTGCAACAGTGACTCCAACCGTCACTACTCTAACGTACTTGTAGATAAACGTCATACAGACGACAATGTATGTTGCAAATCCTCCTCCCGCCGGAGGTTCGAGCCCTCCCTCGGTCATGGGGGTGTGTGTTGTTCTTAGCGTAAGTTAGTATAAGTTAGTTTACGTAGTGTGTAAGACTAGGCACAGATGACCTCAGCAGTTTGGTCCCTTAGGAACTCACACACATTTGAACATTTTTGCAAATCGCAGATGAGTTTATTGGCATCAAACGCTGTATAACCATAGTCTCACGGGTAAACACAAACCCAATTATGAGGCCATATAAATTAAAGTCTAGTTGAAAATAATGGGTGAATCAGTGTTAAGATCCCAAAACTGTAGCTCATAGTATTTGTGTGTTCCATTTTGTTTTATAAATAAATTTGATTGCTATAGTTTCATGCTGACCGTTGAAATAATAATTTAAAACATTTTGATCACTTAAGAAAACTGATTCTAATAAAATTAAAGATACTTTAATAAAATTTGAATTGAGGAATATGGGTTGCTTTGAAGTGCTGAAGAAATTCTGACTTGGTTTCACATAAGTCGTAAATTTAAATATGAGATTGTAGCAGGAGATGGTTCAAATGGTTCTGAGCACTATGGGACTTAACTTCTGAGGTCATCAGTCCCCTAGAACTTAGAACTACTTAAACCTAACTGACCTAATCCATGCCCGAGGCAGGATTCGAACCTGCGACCGTAGCGGTCGCGCGGTTCCGGACTGTAGCGCCTAGAACCGCTCGGCCAATCGGCCGGCCGTAGCAGGAGAAAAATAGCCATTGTCGAAAGAAATTTGAACCTGTTTCACTTTATAAGTTATTCAACCCAACGTTTAGTTGCTTCTGCTCAGCGATTGTGAAACTTATATTAGAAGACCGAACTGTGTTTTGTTAGCAAAGAGGTAATACATTATATTCGAATTTTAATTCGTTTCGCAAGTTGTCATATTGCCAAATAAAGAAATATTTAATTGAGCGTTTGGGTATTCATTTTAACTGAAGGCACTGAAACACGTCGAAAACTACTCATCGGATCAAAACAAGTTAAATTCCAAAGTTTGTCTCGGAAGGGGTATCCAAGGATACAACACTCGACCCGCCACCCAACCGGTGCGTGGGTGGCGTGGGGCAACTTTGAAATCTGCAATGGGAACCCCCGTTTTTTACTGCAGATTACAGTTCTACGACAAAATCGACATACGTTTTGTCTGAAACATTTTCTTCGTTTCGCCACAGACTGCTCTGTAATCGGAGGGATAGAAATGGGTACACAATCGCAATTTACGACATGCTACTCAATGGCCCTTGAATATCCAATGGCACGTGGTACACCACCTCCTTGGTTCAAATGGCTCTGAGCACTATGGGACTTAACTTCTAAGGTCATCAGTACCCTAGAACTTAGAACTACTTAAACCTAACTAACCTAAGGACATCACACACATCCATGCCCGAGGCAGGATTCGAACCTGCGACCGTAGCGGCCGCGCGGTTCCAGACTGTAGCGCCTTTAACCGCTTGGCCACCACGGCCGGCACACCACTCCTTGCTACAAGGGTAGAACAGACCAGTATTTCATAGCTTCTAATTGAAAATCATATTTACAATGTTGTATTCCTCCATCGTATACAACAGGAGACTACTCGATGCGCCACCGTGGCCGTGTTGCCAACGACGGCGTATCATAACAGACAGTGGACTACGACTGGAGCTCACATATTGTGCAGACGTGGACCAGATGGCGGCTATAAATATTACGGTACTTGTGCAGTGTTTATTGCCTGCACATCTAGCTGTCATTTAGCGAATAGGTGTGCAACTAGACGAATGTTGCAACCACAGAAGGAAAAAACTGAAATTATCCTAATTTGTGGAGAAGGTAGGAGGAATGTTGAGGCTGCTATTGTCTAGTGTGCCGAGCGTTTTCCAGAGAAAGCTCGCTCTCGTTCGTTCTGGTACAAGGTTGTGAATGCACTTGCCTGAGACGATTTAGGGAAATCACGGAAAATCTAAATCTGGATGGCCGGCCGGGGGTTCGAACCATCGTCCGAATGCGAGATCCAGTGTGCTAACCACGGCGACAACTCGTTTGGTGCAATCCACGGATAAGCGCTCAGCAATTACACCGCGATTCCGGTATGTTAGCAGGTAGTTTATCACAGTACTGCGTCGCCATAAATACCATCCATGCCACCTATACTGCATCAAGAACTCCGTGGCGCCCATTTCCATAACCTGGTAATGTTTTGTGAATGGGCATGTCAACAAATGCAAATTACCTCTACGTTCTTTGGGTCTACATTTACAAACCACGGTAGTTTTAGGCGGTATAACAAGAATTACTGGAGTTTAGAGAATCCCCACTGGTTACAGCAAGTTGAACATCTACGACCTTGGTCGGTATGGCATCAATGGGAACAAACTCATTGGTCCGTATTTTATCGATGGCACGGTTAATGGACACAAATATCTAACGTTTTTGGAACAGGAGCTATCGGTATTACTGCAGGATGTTACCCTGGACATTCGCCGGCCGGGGTGGCCGAGCGGTTCTAGGCGCTACAGTCTGGAACCGTGCGACCGCTACGGTCGCAGGTTCGAATCCTGCTTCGGGCATGGGTGTGTGTGATGTCCTTAGGTTAGTTAGGTTTAAGTAGTTCTAAGTTCTAGGGGACTGATGACCTCAGCTGTTAAGTCCCATAGTGCTCAGAGCCAGTTGAACCATTTGAACCTGGACATTCGATAACGTGTGTGGTTTCAGGATGACGGTTGCCTAGCTCATTACGCAACTGAAGCACGGTAGGTATTGGACCGTGTTTACACCTGTCGGTGGATCGGCAGACGTGGCCCTATTAATTGCCAGGTCAACGGATTTGACGTCGCCGGAATTCTTTCTGTGGAGATATTTAAAAGATAAGATCTAGCAGCAAGTGACCCCCCCCCCTTTTATGTATCCCCTCCTTTTGCTTTTCCTCTCCTCCCCCTCCCCCTTTTTCCCCCTCAACTGCCTTCGTGTCTACTCTATAGTGCAGTTTACGTGAGTGCTCAGTGTTCTGTGTCCCCTTTTCTTTAAGTGTTGTGAACAGATACCATACTGTCGTTAGGTCTGTTTCTTAACTCTTGCGAACAGAAACCAGACTGTCGCCGTGTTATTTTTTTAATTGTGCCTGTCTAATTCCTATGTGTTTTAATCAGCATCACTAATCCTTTGTTTTTATATTTTCACTTCCACAACTTTTCGCCATGTTACAATTTTAAACAGTCGCCGTTTTATCGTCTGTCTCTACTGTTTGTTATCTACTCGTTATGTTTTTAACTCTTCTGTAGGCTGCAGAGCGGCATATTACGCTGCTGCCACCCTGCCCCCCCCCCCCCCCCCTCCCACCACCGTACACTTCTGGGGGTCCGATTTGTTACAGGGGCCCTAAAAAGAGGCTCATATTTTTCATTTTATGCTGAAGGCACATGTATTTATTCATTACTTTTATGTCTCTTAACTTGCTTTAAGGGCGGCCTTCCCCAGAGGGAGGGAATCGTAAAAAAAAGAACAGGCCGCGAAGACATGGTCGACCTCATCAGAAATACCTGTGCTGACGTTCACGCAGATTTGTTTCTGGCCCGTGAACGGCCATTTGAAAAGTGAATCACTAAGTGTATCGAAGTTGGCAGTACTATGTTTCAACACTTACTCTAATTAGAATAGTAGAGTAGCGTTCACTTCGGTATGTCGGAAGACTGCAACGTTGCGAATGGGGTTTCCAATTAAAAGTTATTAAATACGGGCCTCTCCTACCATCGCAGCGTGAAGGTGCAGTCCAAATTGCCACTGCATTTTCAAGGGCCACTGAGTAACATGTAGTAAAATACACTTGTGTACTGTACCATTTCTATTTCTCCGATTACAGTGCCGTCCGTGGCGAAACGAAGAAAGTGCTTCAGAAAAATGACTGTAGATTTTGCCGCAGAATCGTAATCTGCAATAAAAAGCGGGGGTCCCCATTGATTGAAGATTTCAAAGTTATCTCACGCCACCCACACACGGAGTCGAGTGTGCAATTATTGAGATTACAACTTTCTTTGATACAATGTGTAGTTTTCGAGATATCCCAATGTATTCAGTTAAAATGAACGTCCTGTATATATACAGGGTGTAACAAAAATTTACAGCACATATACAGAACACATTCCTCACACGTAGATGAAGAAATTATGTTTTCCGAACATGGGTCTAGAAAGGCTTTGTTTCCATGTCTCAACTGATTTTCTCCAACTCGTTAACCATGGGAAACAGACACGAACAAAACACGTCAGCAACATGTGAGGAACGTGACCTGTAATTTGTGCCGTACCTTTTCGTTACACCCTGTATACCGTACTTGTGATAATATATGTCATTATCTTGCTTAATTTTATAGACCAAATATTATTTGTATGAAGGCGGCTCTTAAAACAAATTATGTGCATAAAAGTAATAAATAAATATATGTGCTTTCAGCATAAAATGGAAAATATGAGCTTTCTTTAAGCCCCCCCCCCCCCCTTTAACAAAATCCTGGCGACGTCCTTGACTTTCGCTTGCACTTCACGAGTTTGGAGGCAGTAATATTCTATTTTCTTTCTCTCTTTGTCACTTCAATTTTTACGAACTTTCATATGAATCTACTGCGGCATGGTAGAAATGCCTCCAGCTGACCCATAACTGGCAATGAGCACCCATTCGATTTACAGCACAGTACACTTTAATTCCCAATATCCTCTACCAATTAATGTGGAAGAGGTAGACCTTTTTACTTAGGTTATTAGGGCGTGGTGGTTGGAAAATGTGATAAGAGTGACATTAAACCATTCACATTCCCATTGTAGTATAGATTCTATCAAGTCTTGATGCTGCTACTGCGGCAAAACATACACATAATAGTAAGCCAATCAAGTGCGTCTTTCATGCTCAAATCTCTAATGATGTGAACTACAGACGGATGTTGTGGCTTTTGAGTCTCTCAGCCCTAAAAGCCAATTTAGGTTATTATCTGTCATGATATGGAACTTCGATGTCTGTTATATCCTTTTACAGAATTCTGGGTTGAGGGGGAAAAAACGTGTTCCCCAATAAAATATAGCATTTATGAATGATACCCATGTCCTCTGTGTTAGGAATCTCCACCTTGCTTATAGGTATATAACAAATACACGGGCATATATAGAGAATTCCCCTGATTGACATTGCACAAGTGTAACACAGATTTCGACCAAAGAGATCATCTACAATACACCTGACAGCCCCTTTTACTAAGTGTAGTATTCCTGTGCAGTACTACCACCTGCCATTACTAAATGGTCCATTAAAACATCATTTCGAAAACTCAGCAGTGAACCTAAACAGTGACTCTCAGTAATCTACATATAAGCTACAATTTTCCTGGATTTTCACACTGTGATCACATCAAAGATATGTCTGGAAGGAAATAAGATGTTTTATTGGCCACCCAGTTAGCCGAGTGGTCTAACACACTTCTTTCCGGGTGAGAAGGCGTGCCGGTCCCCGGCACGAATCTGCCCAGTGGATTAGTGTCGAGGTCCAGTGTGCCGGCCAGTCTGTGGATGGTTTCTAACGCGGTTTTCCATCTGCCTTGGCAAAGGCGGACTGGTTCCCCTTATTCCGTCTCAGTTGCACAATGTCGGTGATAGCTGCGCAGACACTTTCTCCACGTACACGTACAGCATAATTACTCTACCACATAATTTTGGGGTTTCACCAGTCTGGTGTGAGACATTCCCGGGAAAGGGGAGGGGTGTTTCCACTGGGGGCCGAACCACACAATAACCCTGGATTCGGTGTGGGGTGGCAGTGGTGTGAGTGGACTGCTGTAGCCTGTTGTGGGGCTGTGTACTACTGCGGCCTGTGGCGGGGACGAAGCCTCTCCATCGTTTCTAGGTCCCCAGTCCCATACAACACAATATGTTTGATTTCTTTTCCATTTCTCTTCAACTGTCATTCATTTTCATTTTGCTGTTGTGTTCCTATTCACAATATTAGCATTACCACCTTCAATTCCCCTGTCCCAGCTGTGATGATTTACTTGTGCACTAACTAGTTCTGGCAGAGCAATTTAGTGACTAGAACAAGAAAATCGAAAATGTGTGAAAGATATATGCTGAAACCAGAATATAGTCTTCTTGATACTGTCACCAAAATTATTACATTTCTTTTAGAATGGCTAATGGACTCTCATATCCACTGTCACTCATAATCCCTCCCACTGATTGCAAACAATCTAACATCAGATGGTTGCATAAGGTAATCCCAAAATCACCTTACAGGAGCAGAGTCACATAAGCCCCGATTATTAAATTTTCTCCTCATCTCATAAGTCAACCACATATTCACAAAATAAAAACATTACTCAAAGAGAATCTCGTAGGACAACATATACGTTTTGCAAATCAAAGAAATCTATAAGCTTACCACAACCAATGAAATATTGGAGAAACATAAGGGCTTTGTTGTGACATTGGACAATATGTACAACACTGGGACTCCAACTCAGGCACACAGTGGTTTTCTCATCTGTCACCTCACCTCAATTATTATGGTTATTTGAGCACAACTTGTGACAACACTGCCACTCATTATTCCACCAACCAACTGCAAGCACAATAAGGTGTCATTCTTCCATAGGGTATATGACAATATCACCTTTACAAGAGCAGTCTTTTAAATCACAAATAAAAACTTCAATTGTACTTAATGCCTTCTACAAATACATTCTCAAGATAAAAACACTGATGAGAATGAATCTCTTAGGACATACTATACTGTATGTGTCACAAATCAATAAAATTTAAAGATTTCCCACAACCATTCAAATACCGGAAAAAAATTTAGAGAATATGTTCTGACAGTGGCTAATATGTGCAAGATTGGTGCTCAAACCCAGACACTCGTTTCTTGAATCTGACTCTTTAATTATTACAGTTATATCAGCATAACTCAAGGTGTAATCCACTCATTTAGACTCATTAATCCAATGATAAATAGCAAACACTGTAAGATGACATCCAACCATAGGATATACGGCAATATCACCATTCTAGTAGCAGTCTACTAAACCACCAATTAAAATTTCAATTCATCTTAATGTCTACTGTAAATCACATATTCTCAACATAGAAATACTCGTGATAGGAACCTTTTATGGCATGGAATATGTCACACCAAAGAAATTTGTAAATTTACAATTGATGTCTTCTTGATTAAGTGGTGTGGTTGGACATAGTGGAACATACTCTAAAATAAAAACTATTACTTACAAGAACCAAATTAAATACAACTTCT
Organism: Schistocerca cancellata; assembly: GCF_023864275.1. Lineage (NCBI taxonomy): Eukaryota > Metazoa > Arthropoda > Insecta > Orthoptera > Acrididae > Schistocerca > Schistocerca cancellata. The sequence continues at coordinate 457,983,295 of NC_064634.1, read as the reverse complement.
GAGAGTAATGCTACACAACTTGTGAACAGCAATGTCTCCACAAGCAGGGAAGAATAACAACACCGTCCCACAAGGCACTGAACTCTTAAACAGTCACACAATGAGCAGCAAGTGTTGAGACGACAGTCATACAAGGAAAGGAGCTTGAAGGCAGTCCTCTGGTAATGAGATGGTACTACGTGGTTAGGGGCTTATAGCCAGACACAAGCTAACACTGTAATGAGGTCCACTTCAGAGCAGGTGCGACGGTGAGGCGAGACCTTGGCAGGCAACAGATTTGGCAACAGGAGGTGTGGTCCTTACCAGAGACACATAGCAGAACCCTGAAGCAGCTGTTGATAGCTCAGAGTTTGAACATAATTTGCTTTCTGTGGGCAGAGCAGAGAACTAATTACACATGTGCAAAAAGATACAATGCACAATATCATGTGAATGTCCAGATCTTAATTAGAGGTGCAGACTGTAGTGCTGAGTGCTATGACTTGCATGACACACACTGGTGAGGCTGGTGCCCCTAGACACTATGACAGCTTGACTGTAAACAATATCTTGCATCTTCTGTTTACAAATAACCTCCTAGGTAAGACAGCGGCCATACTTGGCTCACAAAACATACAAGTACGTGTAGTGGCTGAAATATGCAGGGGAGGGAGGGGGGGGGGGGCATACACACACAAATCAACAACCATTCATATATCAGAAAAATTTAAAGAATATGTTGAAGACACTGGATAATATGTGCAAGAGCAGAACTCAAGCCCATTCACAGATCTCTTGCTGATCACCATACAGTCTTACAGTGCTTGCAACTCATAGTTGGATTAATTAATCTAAATGAATGTGTTATACCTTGTGTTATGCTGATGTAACCATAATTATTTTAGTTATTTGACTCAAAACCTATAACCCATATAAGGTATATTACAATATCACAATAATGGTGTAAGTGTTAGAAACCATAAATAAAATTTTCAATTCAGCTTTATGTCGTCTGTCAATCACAAATTCTGAACATAAAAACATTGGTGAAAGTGAGCCTCTTAGATCAGTGGTTCCAAACCTGAGAGTAATTCCTCACCCTGGGGGGGGAGGGGGGGGGGGGGTAAAATGGCAGTTTCTGAGGAGTAGAAACTAAAGGGATCAAATACGATATAGTCAAAAACAGATTATTACTAAAATATGTTGTCATTATCACTATTTCTTAAGACTATGATGCTGATTACATATAATATAACTACACTTTTCAAAATACTATCATTAACACATTGAAATGAATGAATGAATTTCTTTCTCCTCATGTAGTCCAACCGCTACCCACAGACTTTGTACTTCTACCCAAACACTTTGTACCATACATGTCTGACAGTAAAGTTGAGACATACACATCAAAAATGCTTAAATATCGCATGAAAATGTCTTCTCCTGTGGAACATTCAGCAGATGGTAATCACATTTATCAATTAATGTAACAGAAAAAGTATACCATTATACAACACATAGTTCAGGAGATACAACATCATAAACATGTGTGGAAATGAAACTGCAGGGTGAAATTTGCTACAGATACAGGTGAAATACCTTTATAAATATGTGTGAAATATGATAAGCACATGTGAAATATGTTTGTCAGTACATGGACAAAGCCAAAGGTCAAAATTTCATCCTAAGCAAAGCCATGGGTAAGAAGCCCATTCAAAACCCCTGAAATAATTTCAACAAAATTTGGCTCAGATATAAAAAAAGATTTGGAAAGAAATATTGTCAGTGTTTTATTAGGATGGGTTGATAACATGGAGAGACAAGGGGGAGGTAGATGGAGATGGACAGACAGAGAAAGGGAAGGAGGAGACAGACACAGTTAGGGGCAGGAGGAGGTGGACAGTGAGAGGGGAGATGAGTGGTTGGACATGGAGACAGAGGAGGGAGAGATGGAATAGAGAAAGTTTATCTCATAGAGTATATGGCAATATCACCATTACTGTTTCATTCATAAACCATACAAAAATTTCAATTCCTCTTAATGTCTGGTGTTACTCGGATCTTCTCAAGATGAAAACACTGGTAAAAGTGAACCTCTTAGCAAATGGACTGCGTCTCACACAACAAAGAAATTTATAAGTTTGTGACAACCACTGAAACATCAGAGGAATTTGCAGAATTTGTTGTGACAGTGGGCAATATGTACAAGATTGAGACTCAAACATGGACCTTCATTTCACGTATCTGTCACCATAATTATTATATTGATATCAGCACAACTGGAGCCATAACACATTCATTTAGACTCATTGTTCCACCTATGAATTCATCGTAATCTGACATTCTCCTATATGGTATACGACAATATCACAATTAATGCAATGCTCTTATAAATGATAATGAAAGATTTCAGTTTGCCTTCTTTCAGTCACATAGTCTGAAGATAAAAACATTGGAGAAAGTGAATCTCTTAGGGCATGGAATGTCTCATACATCAAAAACAAATTATAACTTTGCGACAACTGACAGATGAAAATACATACTCACGCCTAGACACTGGTTTCTCACATATGTTGTCTTAGTTATTATCATTTCAGCACAAATCATGACTGACACATTGATTTTCACTCATTATTCCACCTATGAAATGCAAGCAATGTAAGGTAACTGCATAGCAAATAGAATCTCTTCTATTCACAATGGTAGTTGGATAGAAAAAAAGCAGTAACTTTTTTTATCCCTCCAGTTACTTAATATTGTCAAAAATTGATTATATTCATTGTTATATTAAGCAATGTAAAGTGACATTCATTCGTGGGGTTTGTGACAGCACCACCATTACAGAAGTGATCTTGCAAACCACAGATAAATTTTTCAATTGGATTTAATGCCTTCTGTGAATCACATATTCATAACATAAAAACACTGATGAAAGTGAATATCTTAGGACATGGAATATATATATCACACATAAAAGAAATTTACAAATTAGCTGGCTCTGAGCACTATGGGACTCAACATCTTAGGTCATAAGTCCCCTAGAACTTAGAACTACTTAAATCTAACTAACCTAAGGACATCACACACACCCATGCCCGAGGCAGGATTCGAACCTGCGACCGTAGCAGTCCCGCGGTTCCGGACTGCAGCGCCAGAACCGCTAGACCACCGCGGCCGGCTACAAATTAGCCACATCCATTAAAATGTCAGAGCAATTTAAAGAGTATGTTGTGGTAGGGGACATCATGTACAAGAATCGATTCTCACATCTATCCCCTGAATTATCATGGTTATATCAAAGCAACTCATGGCCCAAAATGTTCATTGTAACTCATTATTCCACCTATAAATTGCTGCAAGCAGTCCAATAAGGTATATGTCAATATCTCCATTACAATAGCACTCTTGTAAACCCTAAACACAAATTTCAATTCTTCTTAAAGACTTCTGTCATTTACAAATTCTAAAGACAAAATCATTAGTGTAAGTGAATTTCTTAGAACATGGCATACGTCTTGCTAATCAAAGAATACCAATGACACTGTCCCACAAACTCATGACCTTGTAGACAGACAATCGATGAGCAGCAATTGCTGAGATGACATGGTCCTATGAACTGGGAGCTCAAAGGCAGTCCACTGCTAATCGCACTGACCTATAAGGCTAGGCACCTGTATGCAGCCAAAAGCCAACACTGCAATGCTGTGCCTTTTGGAGTGGGTGCGAGGGTGAAAGGACACATTGAACAGTGCAGTAATAGCAGCAGGAGGCGTAGTCCGTAGCCAAGACTAGTAGTGGATACTTGAAGCAGCTGTTGGTGGCTCAGAGCCCGAGATATAACTGACTTCCCTGGATGGACCATCAACCTAACTACACACCTCTGGAAGGATAGAGTGTGTGGTATCACTTTAGCAGGTGACTGTGCAGAAATAAATTAGTGCCAGTGATCAGAGTGCTGTGTGCTGCAACATGCACACCACTTAATGACAATGCTTGTGTCCCTGGAGACTGTGGCGGCTTGACTGTACACAGTACCTTGCATATTCTATTTGTAGACAACCTCCTAGGTGAGGCAGGTGCAGTACTTGGCTCTCAACATGTACACATAAGTGTAGTGGCCCAAATATGCAGGGGGCAGCCCTGTATATACATCACAATGATTGACATATCATAATATAATATGTGCAAGACAAGGGCCAAAACCTGGAAACTTGTCTCTCACATCTGTTGTGTTAATTATTACAGTTATTTGAGAACAACTCAAGGCCTAAAACATTTTTTGTCACTCATTATTCCATGTGTGAATTGAAAGCACACTAAGGTGACATTCTCCCAAAGGGTATATGGCAGTATCATCATTACAAAAGTGGTCTTATAAACCACTAGCTGTGCCTGACAATGTTAGCCACAGTTAAACAACTATTTATTAAAAAAAATGCCCAGGTATGAACTTATTCCAATCTTCTAGTTGTCCATGTCCTCCATCCATTCACTTCACCCATTTCCTTCACACCTATCTCTCTGTCGATCTCCCTCTCACCCTTCTCCCCCCCCCCCCCCCCACTCTCTGTCCATCTTCTTCTCTTCACTTCCTCTGTCCATCTGCTCCTCCCCATTATCTGTGTCCATCTTCTCCTTCCCTCTCACTGTCTATCCATCTTGTCCACCTCCCTCCTCTCTCCATCTCATCACCCCCTCCCCCCCACCCTGCCCCAGAGCAGACTGGTGGTTATTACCCCCACAGTATTTATTTCTTGTTTCTAACCAATATGTGTACCAAATTTGGTTGAAATTGTTCTATGGTTCTAGGATGAGCTTTCAGCCTAATGTTTTGCCTATGTATGCACATATAAAAGTTATTTCACATATATTTAACATATTTCAGATGTATTTGCATAGATATTTCACTTATTATCTCTAGCAAATTTCAGCCCGCAGTTCATTTTTAGGCAGCTCAATGATTATGACATTGTATTTACAGAACTATGGGTTGTACAATAATATATTTTTCTAGGTACATTCGGCTATATGTGTGGATACTGTCTGAGAAACAGAATTAGTCACAAAGAAGAAATAAATTTCTCTCAGCGAGATAAAGTTCTGTAAAGTTTTGAATGTATGTATAAAGTTGTTGCAACTCGTTAAGAGCTCTCATTCTCAAGTACTGAATAAAGGAAATGTGGGTATTTATGTATCATGTACTACACTTCCCCACCCCACCCCCTCCCTGTAGGTAGGTATACAAAAGGTATTCTATGTGTTAATTCACAATACAAGCTACCTCCTTTCCAAACTTCTCTCTCTCTCTCTCTCTCTCTCTCTCTCTCTCTCTCTCTCTCACACACACACACACACACACACACACACACACACACACACACTCTCTTCGGCTTTGGTAATATATATAAGATAAAAAAATTGTCAGTTGATCATAGTGTCATCAGTGAATCCAATATTTTCAATACAAAAACACTGGTAAAGTGAATCTCTTAGGACATGGACTATTTATCAGAAATCAAAGAAATCTATAAATTTGCCATAACCACTGATTTATCATACAAATTTAAACATTATGCTGGAAAATTTGACAATATACACAAGACCACAACTCAAATACAAATTCTGGCTTTTCACATGGCCCACCTTAATTATTATGGTTAACTGAGCACGACTCAAGTCCTGACAACCATTGTCACACATTATTCCACCTATGAATTGCAAGCACTGTAAGCAAAATGTCTCCTATTAGGTATATGGCAACATCCCCATTACAGGAGCAATCTTATAAACCATAAATAAAAATTTCAATTCATCTAATGTCCCCTGTCAATCACATACAACAAGACAGAAACACTGGTGAATGTGAATCTGTTATGACATAGAATATATCGCAGCAATCAAAGAAATTTATAAATTTACAATTGATGTGTTCTTAACTGAGTGATGTGGGTGGATGTAGTGAAACACACTATGAAATAAAATCTGTGTTTTACAGGAACCAAACTAAATACAATTTCTGAGAGTAATGTCTACACAACTTGACAACAGCAATGTCATGACAAGCAGGAAAGAATAACTATACAGTCTCATGAGGCACTGAACTCTTAGACAGTCACCCAATGAGCAGCAAGTGCCGAGATGATTCGGTCCTATGCAGCAAGGAGTCAGAAGCAGTTTACTAGTAGTGACACAGTCTTATGTTGCTAGCAGCTCACAGACAGTCACAAGCTACCACTGTGATTAGGTGCACTCAAGAGTGGGTGCAAGTGTGAGGTGACACCATGGTGTGTAACAGGATTGGCAGTGGTTGGTGTGCCCCACAACAGAGACTCATAGCAGACACTTGAAGCAGTTATTTGTGCCTCAGAGATCAGGACATAACTGGGTCTCCCTGTGAAGAGCACACCTAAGTACACATCTGTGGAAATGTACAGTCGTGAGGCATCACATGAGCATGTAACTGTGTGGACATAAATTAGTGCCTGCGACTTACATGCCATGTAGCAGTGAGGTTGGCACATCCAGACGTTGTGGCAGCTTGACTGTACACAGTGTATTGCATCTTCTATTCACATTTAAGCTACTAGGTGAAGCATACACATCAACAACCACTGAAATGTCGGAAAAATTTAATCAGTATGCTGTAACAGTGGACAATACATGCAAGATTCGGGCTCAAACCCAGACATCTGTTTCTCACATATGTCACCATAATTATTACAGTTATTTGAACACATCCAAGGCCTGACACATTCAATGGCAGTCATTATTCCACCTATGATTTCCAAGCACTGTACAGTGATAATTTCCCATTGAGTGTATGGCAACATAACCATTACAAGAGCAGTCAAATAAACCTTAAACAAACACTTCAACTGATCTCAATATCTTCTGTCAGTCACATTGGTGGGAGTGATTCTCTTACGGCATGTAAAATCTCTCACACATAAAAAAATTGTAAATTTGCCACAACCAAAAAAATATCAGAGAAACTTGAAGAACACTGTTTGTATTTGAATAATATGTGCAAAACTCGGACTCACACACAGTCAGTAATTTCTTGCATCTGTCAGCTTTTACAGTTACTTGAACACTACTCAGTGCCTGACACATTCACTGTCACCCATTATTCCCATTATTCCACCAATGAACTGCAGGCAATGTAAGCTGAGGCTCTCCAAAAGAATATATGGCAACTTCAACATTATAAGAGCACTCTTAAGAACGAATGGTTCTCAAACTTTTTTCCTCCGGGCTCCCTTTCGTGAGGAGAAACAGTGCCAGGCTCCTCCCCTCCCCCAGTCTAGTTAATTAATAAAAATTCATTTCTTAAGATTTTCTTTGCCTTGTTCTCTGTTTTACAAAATCAGTTTAGAAGATCATCACAACAGAAACCAAAACTACATGAATTATTATAACTAAAAATACCATTATCACATTTTCATTCATTCAAAAATATGAAATGAACAATATTTACAATTCAGCAAACACGAATTACAAGATCATTAAAATTTTAATTGCGTAGCTCAGTGGGATGATTTTGAGAAGTAAGTTTCTCAAGATGTGGCATGATAGCAGAAACAGGCACTCGAAGTCTTTGCTTACATTTAGCTTTGAATGGTGGTTCAACTTCGTAGGTGCCAAAGCTGAAAATCCAGTCCCACACAAGTACATTATTGCAGAATGAATCAGTATCTTCAGTGAACATTTGCTCAGTGTTAGGAAAATGTTGCTAATATGTATGCAAAACTCCAACAAAGACACTTCATTAATTTACTCTTCAGTGAAGTATCATAAGTGAGAGCAATAAGTTTTTTCCTGTTCTTTTATATTTAGACTTGATAGTCCAGCAGCACTTTTGAATGGAGTTTTAATCCAATAAAATTCATCAAAATCATCACTGAAATGCTTTTTGAAGTGAACTTTCAGTGTTGCAAGATGATTAAGAAGACAGGCTTTTATCTCCATTGGAAGTAACAGATTATCAACAGATTATCTGTGTCCTCTATCAATGATACTAGAGTAGTGAACATATCTAGCATGCCACTTTCCATTTGGTTTTGCCACAGCTCTAACTTCTTTACGAACATCTTCACTTTTTCATTCCAGAATAGTAAAGTTCCCTGATTACCTCAAAGTGAAGAGTTAAGAATACTGAGTTTCTCAAAAATGTCAGTGAGGTAAGCTATTTTCAGTAGTAAAGCTCTGTTGCAGAAACAGTCTGCTAGAGGTGACTTTCCTCCTTTAAGAAACAGAATACCCCATTCCTCAGTTCATACAGTATTTTTTGTACTTTACCCATTGAAAGTCATCGAACATAACTAAAAAAGAGCATTTGAGTGAGTTCACCACCAGTTTCCTCACATAGCACTTTAAAAAGCCTTGATATATAGAGTTTTCCTTAGTAATATTATGATTACTGAAGAAAATTTCACCAGCCAAGGTCGCTAAAAAGCATTTTATTGGATGACCAGTTTTGACAGAGCTATGCAGATCTGCAAAGGGATAAACAGAAGTTGATAGGAAGGTTCTTCACAAATCATGATCTTATAAGTTGAAAAACTGTCTTGTTATATAACCTATGGCATTATAACATACCGTCAAACAGGGTGATTTCAGACGGTTTTGTCGTTATTTTGATTGTAACTTTCGTATATACTGTTAGATTAAATTGATTGTTATGGAAGTGGTAGGGCATATGTGTAATGAATAAAATATCCTAGAACCAGAAAGTGTATGTGTAGGTATTTATCTGAGGCAGTTAAATTAAGTGTCCAAAGTCACTTTGAACACATGTGTTTTTTTAAATCTCTGTCCAAAGTTACAGTATATAGAGGGCGAATTTGGACAGTTACTGCCTTTTTTTAATTCTACGTGATATTTATTTGATTTTGGTGACATTTTCCACATTTTAAAGGAGCCCTTTGTTACAAATAAGTGATATGGAATGATATAATGAATTTTATATATTACAGATACATTTTTATTTTGCAAGAATTTAAATAAACAGTCTCTTTGTTCACTTGTGCATGAGCTCATTTAATATTTTCGCTTAAGCCAATGGAAAGATCTTCTGACTGTTGTTTGAGGAATAAATGCACCCATTCTTCTCCTGGCAAGGTATTACAAAATTTCTTCTCTTTTTGGCTAGATTTATCAAGGTAGCTTTCAACTAAATATCTCATATCCAACTTAGTGAAGGGAAATCCCCAACGTGCAGCCCTCAAGATACCTTGCTTCAACATTTCTTCTTCTTCTTCTTCTTCTTCTTCTTCATCATCTAGCACTGGCTGTCCTCTCTTTTTTTTATGTGCTTCCTGCACTTTATTTTGTAGGTTGATTTAGGTATACCATACAAATCACATGCTTTTCGGTACGATAATTTACCACTCTGAATATCACGAACAGCTTTATCTAAAAGTTCTGGGTCATAATTATACTGTACTGTAGCACCTCTCCTGCTCTTATACATCCTTGGCATTGTCCGAAATCACCCCACACAGTACACAGTTTTACAAAAACCATCGTTATTTTATAACCTTCACGAGAAACTCTGCAAACGTGTACAGAAATTGTCTAAATGCTGTTAGCTACTGAGCACATCGAAAGTTATGGTTACAATAACTTCCCACTCAGCACAACAATAGAAAGTTTCCACTTTACGATAATGAATGGATTTTTAACACTGAGACTGTTGGTCAATTATTCACCTAGGGAAACAATTGATGCAAAATAAAAGTTGTGGAAAGCGATAAATGCTATCTTGTGCTTAAAATAACTGGTGCACAGACGTTAAAATAAGTAACTCTTTGTTTCTATGCAGTTGTTTTGGTCTTCAGTCCTGATACTGGTTTGATGCAGCTCTCCATGCTACTCTATCCTGTGCAAGCTCCTTCATCTCCCAGTATCTACTGCAGCCTACATCCTTCTGAATCTGCTTAGTGTGTTCATCTCTTGGTCTCCCTCTACAATTTTTACCCTCCACGCTGCCCTCCAATGCTAAATTTGTGATCCCTTGATGCCTCAGGACATGTCCTACCAACCGATCCCTTCTTCTAGTCAAGTTGTACCACAAACTTCTCTTTTCCCCAATCCTATTCAATACCTCCTCATTAGTTACGTGATCTACCCACTAAATCTTCAACATTCTTCTGTAGTACCACATTTCGAAAGCTTCTATTCTCTTCTTGTCCAAACTATTTATCGTCCATGTTTCCCTTCCATACATGGCTACACTCCATACAAATACTTTCAGAAACAACTTCCTGACACTTAAATCTATATTCGATGTTAACAAATTTCTCTTCTTCAGAAACTCTTTCCTTGTCATTGCCAGTCTACATTTAATATCCTCTCTACTTCGACCATCATCAGTTATTTTGATCCCCAAATAGCAAAACTCCTTTACTACTTTGTCTGATTTCCTGATCTAATTCCCACAGCATCACCCGACTTAATTCGACTACATTCCATTATCCTCGTTTTGCTTTTGTTGATGTTCATCTTATCTCCTCCTTTCAAGACACTGTCCATTCCGTTCCACTGCTCTTCCAAGTCCTTTGCTGTCTCTGACAGAATTACAATGTCATCGGCGAACCTCAAAGTTTTTATTTCTTCTCCCTGGATTTTAATACCTACTCCAAATTTTTCTTTTGTTTGCTTTACTGCTTGCTCAATATACAGATTGAATAACATCGGGGAGAGGCTACAACCCTGTCTCACTCCTTTCCCAACCACTGCTTCCCTTTCATGCCCCTCAACTCTTATAACTGCCATCTGGTTTCTGTACAAATTGTAAATAGCCTTTCGCTCCCTGTATTTTACCCCTGCCACCTTTAAAATTTGAAAGAGAGTAATCCAGTCAACATTGTCAAAAGCTTTCTCTCTACAAATGCTAGAAATGTAGGTTTGCCTTTCCTTAATCTTTCTTCTAAGATAAGTCGTAGGGTCAGTATTACCTCACATGTTCCAGCATTTCTACGGAATCCAAACTGATCTTCCCCGACGTCAGCTTCTACAAGTTTTTCCATTCGTCTGTAAAGAATTCACGTTAGTATTTTGCAGCTGTGACTTATTAAATTGATAGTTCGGTAATTTTCTATGCAGTAGCAAAGAGAAAATAAGCCATACTGTTCGAATTCGCCCCGGTGTCCAAAATCACCCCGTTTGACAGTACTTACTCTTTAAAACTTTTTACAACATATTGTCCACCAATATTGCAAGCCACTTCACATTGTATGTGCACTTCCCACTATCATGAAGGTCACTACACATCGGCATGTTAAATATAAAAGTATTATGAAGAAACAGAAACATAAAAATAACAATATTGAAGTGATTACAAGTAACTATTTCAGTTCACCACCAGTTGGCAACTGAGAGAGAAATGGTGTAAACACAATGACCAACATGTATGTCTGCCAGGTGGCACTATAGCAGCTGACTGGATAATCGTCTTCTGTATAGCATAAGACATAGATATGTAATTCCATATAATAGGTGATATCTTGTTAAGGATCATTTTTATTTACATTATTATACAACCCATCTCAGAGATACAAAGAATTTTTTGTGTAATGAATGCGTGTACCTTTGATAATTTGGTTTGTATAAAACATGTATGACATATGTTAGGTAACAAGAATTATGCTCACAATATGCTAAATGTAGATAAGAAATTAAAAATAAATAATTTAGGCAGGTTGTTGTATTCTGATGTACTCTGTAACATGTTTATAATTTACACCTGAATGTCCTCAGTTATGTTTCGATTTTCTCATCATAATGGCTAGACAGTATATTTTGTTTTTTATTTTAAAAAAATATGCCATACATACAATATTATAAACAGATCACAGGTAAAAAAAATGAAAAAGCTTACGTAATTTTAACCATGGAATTACACTGCTCAGCCACATCACATACATCGCCTGATATCTAGGTACTCATCATGATCTAGCTTATCAAATGAAATTAAAATAATGTTGACTTGCACTTAGAATTTATACAGGATGTAATATATATCTATGTAATTCATCAAAATATTTAACAATTTTTATCAGTTACGTCATGTTGAAAAAAAGAGTGCATTGTCCTCTCTTCCAGGATCTCGCACACTTTAATACATTTTGTATATCAAAGTCAATAATTCACAATTGCTACATTAGATTTTTTAAATTTATTGTGTCATTATTTGTTGTTACTTGTCATCCAATGGCACAATTCATATCAACAGAAACATACAATTGCTATCTCCATTTACATCTTACATATAAATAAAACATCATGTTCAAAGAAGTGATGAAGTGAAATATCAGACAAACTTAAACAATATGTTGTGAAAGAGAACACTATGTGCAAGACCAGAACTAAAACCCACACACTAGTTTCTAGCATTTGCCACCAAAACCTTACATAAAAACTTCAGTTCAACCTAATGTCTTCCATCAAACACACATTCTCTAGATAAAAATATTACTGAAAGTTAATCTCCTTGGATATGGAATATTTCATAAACCAAACTTATTTATAAGTTTTCCATAAAATCTGAAATATTAGTGAATTGTAAACAATATATTGGGACAGTGGACAGTACGTGCAAGACCAGGTCTCAAACTCTGACACTGAGTCTTTGCACTTGTTGCCTTACCTATTACAGTTATTTGAGCACAAGTCAATGCCTGACACATAAATTGTCACCATTATTCCACCCATGAATAGCAAGCACTATAAGGTGAAAGTCTCCCTCAGGTTGTATGGCGATATCACCTTTACAGGAGCAGTCTTAAAGGTAAACAGAATTTCTGTTCAACTTAATGTTCCTATGGTATGCCAACATTGTCTTAAATTTATCCATCCAACTTGTTTTTTGCTGGAGAAAGGAAACAGCAAGGGATGTCAGAACTACAGAGGTATTAGATGTCTGAATTCATGTTATAAACTGAATGCCACAATTTTAACAAATCAACTATCACCAACTGCTGAAATTGTGTTATTGAACACCCAATATTGCTTTCAAAAAGGCAATTATGCTCTGACTGTATCTTTATCATGACACAACTAATAGAAAAACTCATGAATTCAGCTTACCAATGTTTCTTGCCTTCACTAACAACTACAAAAAAAGCATTTGATAAAGTAAACTGTGGGAAATTTTAAGCAACAGAAGGATTCCATCTCATCTTATAAGAGCTTTACAGGATTTATACATGAATAACAAAGTACAAATAATAAATGCAGGCAGCAGACATAACATGGCTGAAATAAACCAAGGAGCTAGACAAGGGCATCCAGTCTCATCCCCCTTTTTTTAATATTTATATCAAAGATGTAATCAAACCTTGGATACAGACAATAAAACACTTTTAAATTAATATTGTTGGTGCCAGTGCATTACTTTACTAATGATCAAGTAATTATAGTCAGAATGAAAATAACTTACAAGAAGCTGTCTTTAATTTAAGTAAAACAGCCTGAGAATACAATCTGAGTGTATCCATCACAAAGACAAAATTAATGGCATTTTTAAGACACCAGTCCATGTGAGTTGAAGCTGAAATTGACAATCAGATCATAGAGCAAGTTAATTCATTTAAATAATTAGAATAATTAGGGCACAGTATTACATACAGGGCCAACAATGAAATATAAAATAGATTAGACATATTTAACTAATTCTGTGGAACGTTATGCAGAACATTGGGAAATAAAGTAACATTGATTAATGAAATTCTGTAAGGTTATGGCTATCAGTATTGCTCTATGGAAGCAAAAACTGTACTCTTAAGAATAGATTTGAAAAGAGAATAGAAGCATGTGTTAGAGGATGTCAGATTATGATCAGTTTGGCTTTAGGAAGGATAGGGTACCAGAGAGGCAGTTCTGATGTCATAGCTGATGATGGAAGCAAGACTAAAGGAAAATTAAGACATGTTCACAGGATTTGTTGATCTGAAAAAAGTGGTCAACAATGTCAAGTGGCGAAAGATTCTGAGAAAAATAGGGGTGAGTTATAGAGAAAGATGGATAATATACTATATGTACAAGAGCCAAGGGGGAACAGTAGGAGTGGAAAACCAAGAACAAAGTGCTCAGATTCAAAGGGATGTAAGATAGGGAAGTAGTCTTTTACCCCCAATATTCAATCTACACATGGAAGAAGTAATGACAAAAATAAAGGAAAGGCTCAATAGTGGAACTGAAATTCAAGGTAAAAGAATATCAATGATACAATTTGCTGATGACATAGCTATCCGCAGTGAATATGAAGAAGAATTACAGGATCTGCTGAATGCAGCAAACAGTCTAATGGGTGCACAATCTGGACTGAGAGTAAACCAAAGAAAGATGAAAGTAATTAGAAGTAGCAGAGACAAAAACAGCGAGAAACTTGACATCAGGATTGGTCATCATGAAGTAGATGAAGTTAAAGAATTTGCTACTTAGATAACAAAATAACCCATGACAGGCAGAGCAAGGAGGAAACAAAATGCAGACCAGCACTGGGCAAAAGGGGTATTTCTGGCCAAGAGAAATCCACTAGTATCAAAAATAGGCGTTAATTTGAAGAAGAAATTTATGAGAATGTATATTTGGAACACAGCAGTGTATGGTAGTGAAACATGGACTGTGGGAAAACCAGAACAGAAGAGAATCAAAACATTTGAAATGTAGTGCTACAGAAGAATACTGAAAATTATGTGGACTGGTAAGGTAAGGATTTAAGTGGTTCTCCGCAGAATCAGTGAGGAAAGGGACAAATGGAAAACAATGACAAGAAGAAGGGATAGAATGGTAGGACATCTGTTGAGATATCACAGAATACGTTCCATGATATCAAAGGGACCTGTAGAGGGTAAGAAGAGAAAGACAGAGATTGGAATACATCCAGCAAATAATTGAGAATGTAGGTGCAAGTACTATGCTGAAATAAAGAGGATGGCACAGGAGAGGAATTTGTAACAGGCCTCATAAACCAGTCAGTGGACAATTAAAAAAAATTAAAAACCATGAATTTCCTTAGATATGTGGATGGATACACTTTAATACATGAAAAGAGAAATTATGACATCTGAGCTGAACTGAATATGCAAAACATAACTGATATTATAAAACATCATCAGTTAAAATGAAGGAAGATATATAGACCACATGCCGGATACAAAGCCATAAAACAATAAAAAATCAAGAAGTAAAAGATCTTTAGGAAGACCAATCAAGAGATGGCCTGACCAATTTTGAAGGAGATGGTATGGATCAAAAGACCCAATCCTTGATGTAGATGATGATGATGAACTTAACAGCTTCTGTCAGTCATACCTTCTGAGATTTTAATGTTGGTGAAAGTGAATCTCTTTGGGTATGGAATATGTCCAATACCTATCAAAGACAATATTATGAAAAGGACAAACTGCTACTCAATGTAAGTGGAGATATTGAGTCACTGACAGGCACAACAAAAAGACTGCTAAAAAAGTATCTTTCAGCCAGAAGAACTTGTTCTGAGGTACACGACACATACACACATTCATGCGAACACACACACATGTGTATGTCAGTTTTGTTTGAATGTGTGTATGGGTGTGTGTGTGTGTGTGTGTGTGTGTGTGTGTGTGTGTGAATGTGCGCACGTGTGCGTGTGTGTTTTGTCTACTTCAGAAAAAAGCCTTTTGACCAAAAGCTTACTTGTCTTCCACTTTTTGTTGAACATGTCTACGACTCAACATCTCCAATATAGGGAGAGTAGCTGTCTATCTTTTTCATATTTCTGTCATTTTTACATCCTGGATTTCTCATATCTCAAAGGTATTTATAAATTTTCCACAACACTAAAACATCAGAGAACCTTAAATAATATATTGTGACAGTGAACAACATATTCAAGACCTGGACTCAAACTTGGTCATTGGTTTCTTGCATCTGTTGCCTTAATCATTACAGTTATTTTAGCAAAACACAAAGTCTGACGCAAACACACATTGTCACTCTTATTTCACTATGAATTGCAAGCACTGTGTGGTGGGAGTCTCCCATATGGTTTACTGCAATATCACCACTACAAGAGCACTCTTATAAAACATAAATACAGATTTCAATTCAACTTAATGTCTTTGTCAACCACAGATTCTCAAGATAAAAATATTGGTAAAAATTGGATATGGTATATGTCTGATAAATCAAAGATATTTATAAGTTTAATACAATCTTTGAAATATCAGAGAAATTTGAAGAACATATTGTGACAGTGGACAACATGTGCTAGAATGGGACTCAATTGCAAACACATGTTCCTCACATGTGTCGCCTTAATTATTACAGTTACTTGAGCACTCCTCAAGGCCTCACACATACACTATTATTCCATTATTCCACATGTAAATTGCAAGCACTGTAAAGTGAGGGTCCCCCATAGTGTGTATGGCAATATCATCATTAGAGGAACAGTCTTATAAAATATAAAAAAAAATTCACTTCAGTTTTCACAATCACACATTCTCAAGATATAAATATTGTTGAAAGTGAACCTCTTTGGCTATGGAATATATTTCATAAATCAAAGAAATTTATTATATCTAAAAACAAAGACGATGTGACTTACCGAACGAAAGCGCTGGCAGGTCGATATACAAACAAACAAACAAACACAGACACACACACAAAATTCAAGCTTTCGCAACCCACGGTTGCTTCATCAGGAAAAAGGGAAGGAGAGGGAAAGATGAAAGGATCTGTGTTTTAAGGGAGAGGGTAAGGAGTCATTCCAATCCTGGGAGCGGAAAGACTTACCTTAGGGGGAAAAAGGACAGGTATACACTCGCACACACCCCCATGGGATATGACTCCTTACCCTCTCCCTTAAAACCCACATCCTTTCATCTTTCCCTCTCCTTCCCTCTTTCCTGACAAAGCAACCGTGGGTTGCGAAAGCTTGAATTTTGTGTTTATGTCTGTTTGTTTGTTTGTCTATCAACCTGCCAGCGCTTTTGTTTGGTAAGTCACATCATCTTTGTTTTTAGATATATTTTTCCCACATGGAATGTTTCCCTCTATTATATCCACATCAAAGAAATTTATTAACAATACTAGGAAAAGGATAGATTGCTATCCATCATAAAGATGACCCATTGCAGACAGGCTCAGTGGAAAGACTGATTTATGTTATAGCTTTAGGACAAAGCCATCTTCAGCAAAGAAAACACCCGAAAATTCACACGAGTAAGCACACCTCATGCACACATGACTGCTATCACCAGCAGCTGTGATTGGAATGTGACTGTCACATGAATAGCAATCTGCAGTTGGGTGGGGATGGGGGAGGGATATCAGGACATGGGTGGGGTGAGAGAAACACACTATCTAGTGGTGTGTGTAGGGACTAGAGCCTACCAGGGGTGGTATTGGTTGATGAAGGGGTGGTGGGAGGATTTGGGGTGTGTGGAGAAATGACAGGGGAACTTGTTTGTACATTAAAATGGGGGGATAGTGCCTGTCTGTGAAGGCCTTTGTGAGACCTTCAGCATACTGAAACAATCAATTATTGGTAAAATCATTTAATTGGATAGATGACAAATCTACTCATCAAGTGGTGGCTGAACACACACATAAAAGACTGTGCTTTTGGAACCGGTGGCTCCTTTTTCAGGTAGAAAGGTTGAAGGAGAAGGAAGAAGGGTGAAAGTAAAGGACTGGAGAGGTATAGGAAAAGGGGTAAATTTTGGGAAAGTCACCCAGAACCACAGGTCAGGAGAGACTTACCAACCAGGATGAGAAGAAAAGACTGATTGTTGGGGACTGCATTGGATGAGATTTGAAAACCTGAAAGCTTGAAGGTGGAAGACATGGTAATATGCAAGAAAGAGATTACTACTAAAACATCATGCATAAGTTAATAAGCTGCTACATGCTACACCTCCCACTTCCCTGTCCCACACTAGATTCATGTCGAAGTGACTATCACATTCCAGGCAGATCTGCCAGTGCTAGTAGTATATGTGAGTGAGGTATGCTTTCTTATGTGAATTGAATGTGTGCATGTTTTCTTTACTGAATAAGGTAGTACTGTGAAACAGTCTTTTCATTGTATCTGTCTGCAGGTCAGTGGGTCATTTCATGGTGAATATAAATCTATCCTTTTCCTAATATTGTTGGTATTTCAGCCTGATGTTTCCATTGTTTGAAGATAAATTTTCCACAGCCATTGTGACAGTGAACATGAAGTGCAAGACTGGGACACTAACTCAGATACTGGTTTCCCACATCTCTTGGCTTCATTATTACAGTTATTTGAGCACAACTCAAGGCGTGGCATATGAAGGGCTTATTTAAATAGTGGTACAAGTCCATTTTTGTTCATTTTCAGATACAGAGTCCTAAAGTTAAATGAGTGCTGAAAAATCTGCAGTTGAGATACCAGAAATATTCAAGCATATGGCTTCTTGCTAGAGATGAACCTTTCTTTCTGTATGTTTGGATAATTAATTTCAGAAGCATTATAGGCAGAAACATGGAGGTAATGGACTTGTACCACTATTGAAATAAGCCCTTCATTTGTTGTCACCCATTATTTCACCTCTGAATTGCAAGTACTGTAAGCTGAGAGTCTCAGATAGGATGAATGGCAACATCATCATTACAGGAGCTGCGTTATGAAATATAGATAGAAATTTCAGTTCATCTTAATGTTTTCTGTCAATTACACATTTCCAGGATAAAAACATCAGTGAAATTACATCTCTTTGAATATGGAATTTGTCTCATAAATCAGAGATATTAATAATTTTTTCCACAACAGTGATGTTTATACTAACTGGATATCAATCTCCAGTTAGCTGAGTGTGCCAGCCAAAGACGCTCATATTTCCTTTTCTGCCTAATTACAACAAGGCTGCCATGAAATATCACAGGAATGCAAAATGGAAATTCTGCTCCCACAGCATCTTTATTCATGGCATATTGATTTATCTACATCTACATCTATACTCTGCAAACCACCATGAGGTGCATGGCAGAAGGTATGTTCCACTACACCCATTATCAGGGCTTCTTGCTGTTCCATTCACATATGGAGCATGGGAAGAATGATTGTTTGAATGCCTCTGTGCATGCAGTAATTATTCTAATCTTATCTTAATGATTCCTGTGTGAGTAATACATGGAGAGTTGTAGTATAACCGTAGAGTAATCATTTAAAGCCAGTGCTTGAAACTTTGTTAATAGACTTTCTCGGGATAGTTTATGTCCATCTTCAAGAGTCTGCCATTTCAGTTCCTTCAGTACCTCTGTGACACTCTGCCATGGGTTAAACAAATCTATGACCACTCGTGCTGCCCTTCTCTGTATACATTCAATATTCCCTCTTAGTCCTATCTGATATGGGTCCCACACACCCTTGAGCAATATTGTAGGATGGGTCATACAAGTGACTTGTAAGCAATCTCTTTTGTACACTGACTGCACTTTCCCAGTATTCTACCAGTAAACTGAAGTCTACCACCTGCTTTACCCATGACTGGGTCTATGTAATCATTCCATTTTATATCCCTACAAAATCTTACACCCAGGTACTTGTATGAGTTAGCCGATTCCAACAGTGACTTACTAATATTATAGTCATTTGATACTATATTTTTTCGTTTTTTGAAGTGAAAAATTTTACATTTCTGAACATTTAGAGCAAGTTTTCAATTTCTGCACCATGTTGAACTCCTATCAGGTTGTGAATGATTATTTATGCAGCTTCTCTCAGATAGTACTTCATTATATAACTGTATCAGAGGCAAAAAGCCTGATTTTACTATTAATATTGTCTGCAAGGTCATTAATATACAACATGAACAGCAAGGGTACCAATACACCTCCCTGGGGCACACCCAAAGTTATTCTACATCTGACGATGACTCCCTATCCAAAACAACATTCTGTGCCTCCCTACCAAAAGTCCTCAATCCAGTCACAAATTTAACTTGGTACCCTATATGATCGTACTTTTAAAAATAACCATAGGTGCGGTACTGAGTCAAATGCTTTTCAGAAATCGAAGTATAAAGTTCAGAGCCAAAGAATTCTTTATCATGTACAGACCATTGGAATTTTTTTTGCCTAGTTAAAACATGGTGGACCATGCAGGTGACAAAAATCTGCAGTGACATCAAACTTCCAGACTCTGAGATCAGAGATCTACGTTTATGTAGTACAGAGAACACTGCCGACAACCACTAAAAAATCAGAGAAATGCAAAGACCGTATTGTGACATTGGACAATATGTGCAAGACTGGCACCCAAACTCCAACACTTGTTTCTTATACCTGTCTCCTTAATTAACACAGTTACTTGAGCACAACTCAAGGCCTCACACGTACCTTGTCACTCGTTATTCCAACTATGAATATCAAGACCTGTATTGTGAGTGTCTCCCACGGGGTGTATGGCACTATTTCCATTACTGGAGCATTTTTATAAACCTCAAATAAAAATTTCAATTTAACTTAATGTCTGCTCTCAGTCACAAATTCTCAAGATAAAAAGATTAGTGAAAGTGAATCTCTTGCGATATGGAATATGTCTCATAAATCAAGGATTTTCCTCCTTAATTATCACAGTTATACAAACACAGCTCAGAGCCTGACAAATCCATTGTCACCCATTATTTCACCTATGAATTAAAATCATTGTAATGTGAGTGCCCCATAGGATGTGTGGCAATATTACTATTAGAAACACAATCTGATAAAACTGAAATGAAAATTTCAGTTTAACATAAATACTTTTAGTCACAAACCAATTAATGACAGTTAGCTGGTACTGACCACTGATTTACATCAATGAGAAAGTTGAAAATTTTTGCCAGACCAAGAGCCGAACATGGGTCTCCTGTTCACCAGGCAGATGGTCTGACCACTAAGTCATCCAAACACAGTGGTCATCACAATGTCAAGGACAGTAGCATATTTACCATCTGACCCAAATCCTCAACTTATCCACACACTAGTGATGTAATGCCCCTGCCAATTATCAGACATGCTGAAATAACAGACACTACACACACCATTAAGACGAGGCTGGCCAATGATCCCTTCAGTGTGGATACACACTGTTATAACCTGTAATCACCAATAATTGCATGGATATTCAAACACACTCACTTAGAAACAATAGCTGGTAACATGATAACAACTCAGTATCTCTTATTCAACTGCCGTGCCATGACATGCGGCTGGCGCAGTTCGTAGCTATGTGGCAGCTCTATTGCCGTTTGCGCGTACTATCATGGCGGCACTGTTAAATGTCGTAGCACTGTCACAACACTTTTCCCCCCTTGAAGAAAAAAACACTCACTTCCTTGGAGACATGGACAGTGTGGAGATATCCATGGCCTCTTGGGAGGCCCCGAGAAGATCCCGCGGAGTGACATGAGAGTATGGTCGAAAATGTCCAGGACGGAAGCTCGTGCGTGGAACGTGCCTCCTGGACGAGATGAAGGGTGAAAACTCCGGAGCAGCATCCATAGGTGTCATGGACCTGGGGGTGTGCTCCAGCGAGATGGGTCCCGGAGCAGGCAGCGTCGCGACTGGGGCCGGTTCCGACATACTCGGAAACGGTAGCGACGGCGGCTGCATCAACACGTACGGTAGATCAGCAGCAGCGACAGGACTGGCTTCCCGGGCTGGTGGAGGCAAAGGAAGGGGCGGTGGCACTGGCGTGGCCACCACTCGTGGGCGCATCTGGTTGTAATGGCGAACAACCATGCTGTCGTCCGTACGTATTTCACGGCCGCGAAGAGCCTTGACCACCCCCGGAATCCATTTAGGGCGAGATCCATACCCTCGTGCCCACACGTCGGCGCCCACCGAGTATTTTCCCGCACTAGGGGACACAGCACAAGGCCTGACAGGGTGAAGCAGGTGCAGTAGAGTGCGCGGTTGGTGGCCATGCAAGAGTTCAGCAGGGCTGCGATCACTCAGAGGCGTGAAGCGATAAGAACTCAGAAAATGCAGCAGAGCGTCATCTGTGGAAAAATCACTAAGGAATTTTTTCATCTGGCTTTTGAAAGTGCGGACAAGGCGCTCGACCTCCCCATTCAATTGTGGATGGAAAGGCGGTGCTGTAACATGATGAATCCCTTGTCCAGTACAAAAATCACGGAAGGCCTGTGAAGAGAACTGAGGGCCATTGCCCGTGACAATCGTGGATGGAAGACCTTCTAGCGCAAAGATTTTGGACAAAGCCAGCATCGTCACCGCAGTGGTGGGCGACGGACATCAAACAACAAACGGAAACTTTGAGAAGGTGTCAATCAACAGTAGCCAATAAGTACTGAGGAAGGGGTCGGCAAAGTCAGCGTGCACCCGTTCCCATGGCTGTGCTGGATCAGGTCACGGAGAGGGCATTGTACGAGGAGCAGCCAGTTGTTGAGCACACTGACCACACGCAGCAACCATGTGAGCGATGTCCGAATCAATACCGGGCCAATAAACGTGCCTGTGGGCCAGGGACTTAGTCCGAGAAATACCCCAATGGCCTTCATGCAACAGTTTGAGAACATCTTTGCGAAGAGAGGCTGGCACCACGACCCGTGGAGATGCGCCATCCGTGGCCAGAAGAACAACACCATCACGAAGAGACAGACGAAGGCGCAAGGCATGGTAGTTGCGAAGGGGATCTGATGCCCGGCCCTGGGTCCTGTCCGGCCAACCCCGTTGAACAAAACCGATCACCTGACGCAGTACCAGGTCCCGCACAGTAGCCGACGCGACCTGCGAACCTGTAAGTGGAAAACCCTTGACCGCACAACGTTCTTCCTCATCAATGTGGAAACAGAGTAGTTCATCACGATCGAAAACCGGGTCGGGGCCCATCGGCAATCGCGACAATGCGTCAGCGTTGGCGTGCTGGGCCGTGGGGTGATAGTGAATCTCATAGTGAAAATGAGTCAAGTATAAGGCCCAACGTTGCAGGCAGTTAGCTGCCTTATACGGAAGCAACGCCGATGGGCTTAACAGAGAGAACAGTGGCTTGTGGTCGGTGATGAGGTGAAACTTAGAACCATATAAAAATACGCTGAACTTTTTTAGAGCATAAATGATGGCGAGCGCCTCCTTTTCAATTTGAGAGTAACGCCGTTGCACATTGTTGAGGGTCTTGGAAGCATAGGCGATGGGTTGTTCCGACCCATCCTCATACCGATGGGCAAGAACAGCCCCTAGGCCATACTGTGACGTGTCAGTCGCCAGAACCAAGTGCTGACCCGGACGGAATGTGGCAAGACAAGGCGCCGCCTGCAAATGAGCCTTCAGGAGGACAAAAGCCTGCTCACACTCGTCGGACCAACAGAAAGGGACGTTTTTTCGTAACAGCTGATGCAGAGGATGAGCTACCGCCGCCGCAGATGGAATGAATTTGTGATAATAAGCAATCTTGCCTAGAAACGCCTGAAGTTCTTTGACCGTAGACGGCCGGGTAGAGCGTTAATGGCCGCAACGTGCTGACGTAGAGGGCGTATACCCTCACGGGACAAGTGGAAACCAAGATACACAATGGAGGGTTGGAAGAACTGTGACTTGTCCAGATTGCACCTCAACCCAGCCGAATGCAAAACCCAAACAGTGAACACAAATTGTGAAGGTGCTCCTCAGTGGAGGCCCCCATGACGACAATGTCATCCAGATAGTTTATGCAGCCGGGAACGGAAGCCGTGAGCTGTTCCAAAAACCGCTGAAAAATGGCCAGCGTGCTAGCGACGCCAACTGGTAACTGCTGGTACTGATACAACCCACAAGGAGTGTTGATGATGAGAAATTCCTTGGAAGAAGCATCCAACGGCAACTGATGGTACGCCTCTGATAAGTCAAGTTTGGAAAAGAACTGGCCCCCAGTGAGCTTGGTAAATAACTCCTCAGGACGGGGAAGAGGATAAGTGTCAATGAGGCTCTGAGCATTGACAGTGGCTTTAAAATCACCACACAATTGCAGACTCCCGTTTGGTTTAGAAACCACCACGATTGGCGATGCCCATTCGCTGGAGGTAACAGGAAGGAGAATCCCTGAAGCTGTTAACCTGTCTATCTCAGCCTCGACAGGTGCACGCAACGCTACCAGAATAGGGTGTGCCCGGATAAACTTAGGGCGAGCTGTAGGTTTAAGAGTAATGTGGGCTTCAAAATCCTTGGCACGACCCAGACCAGCAGAGAACATGGACGAAAATTCAGAACACAATCCATCCAGCTGTTGATACGGAATATGCTCAGATATGAGGTGCACATCATCATCAACAGAGAACCCGAACAACTGGAAAGCATCATAACCGAACAGGTTTTCAGTGCCCGCATGATCCACCACATAAAACGTGAGGGGCCTAACAACAGACTTGTAGGCAGTGGAAGCATCAAACTGGCCAATGATAGGAATTTTCTGTTTATTATAAGTTCTCAGATTTTGCGTCACTGGAGACAAGGGAGGGGAGCCCAACTCCAAATACGTGCGAGAATTAATGAGAGTTACTGCAGAGCCAGTGTCCACTCACATGCGAATGTCTTTATCCAGAACACGAACAGTAACAAACAACTTATTTGTTTGAGAAAGCACACAGTTAACATCCATGTCCGATGCCTCGTCCTTGTCGACAGGAACTTTAGGGGACTGACACACAGAAGCAATGTGGCCTTTTTTCCTACATGAATTGTACGTGGCCCAACCTTTTGGACACGTGGCCCTGTCATGCTGTACAAAACAACGTGGACAAGAAGGAAGTGCGGAACGAACCTGCTTCTGTGGTTGCTGTCGTCACTGCGAGCGTTGCGGCCCACCGCGACGTTGTTCACGCGAGTGAACCGCCGCCACATCTTCATTCTCCTGTGAAACAGGAAAATTGTCCATGTCGAAAGTTGACTGTATAGTGCCTACATCACACCACACGTCTATTTGTGTGCCAGCAGCGTGAGACACTTCAAAGGATTGAGCGATGCTTGGAACTTCCGACGACGGGTTTGGCAGTTGTAGGGCACGTTGCCAAACTTCTTTATCAGGAGCAAGCCGTAGAATAGCATCCCTAACCATTGAATCAGCATAAGACTCATGATGAGTGTCCATGACAAACTGACATTTCCTACTCAGACCATGTAGTTCCACCGCCCAAGGTCGGTAAGATTGATGGGGCTGTTTACGACACCGGAAGAACGCCACACGGGGGGCAACGACGTGGGTGTTTTTTCGGTAATAGTTAGACAATAAGTCACACATTTCTTGGAAGGACAGAGAGGCAGGTTCCCGCAGAGGGGCTAACTGAGATAGCAGCTGATAGATCCGTGGGGAAATCCGAGATAGAAATAACGACTTACATATAGGAGCGTCGACAACACCGAAATCCAAGGAGTGTTGCCACAAACGCTTCTCATAATCCTCCCAATCTTCAGCGGCCTCGTCGTGAGGAGGGAATGGAGGCAGAGAAGAGGAAGACAGATGATGAGTAAGCGACGTCGACAACGCCTGAATAGCAGCCGTCAACTGTGTTTGTTGTTCAATGAGCGCTTGCATAAGCTGTTCCATGTCTGCCCCGTCACGAACACACAAATCCACAACGCAGTGAAAATATCCGACCTCGTCACCAAAAAGTGTTATAACCTTTAATCACCAATAATTGCGTGGATATTCAAACACACCCACTTAGAAACAATAGCTGTTTACACGATAAGAACTCAGTATCTCTCATTCGACTGCCATGCCGTGACACGCGGCCGGCACCGTTCGTAGCTAGGTGGCGCTCCCACGCTCAGCCGAGTTGCGGAGCGCCTCTATCGCTGTTTGCGCGTACTGTCGTGGCAGCACTGTTAAATGTCGTGGCACTGTCACAACACACACCACACTCCAACTCTTACAGGAATAGGTGAAATGCTGCAAGTAATGAAGATAATGGGTAGGGGCTATAGAGTGTGGATAGTTGAGAATTTGAGTCTGATGAGAGGCTAACGTAGTCCTAGCAGTTGCTGTGACCACTGAGTCTGAATGGCTTAGTGGTCACAGCATCTGCCTAGTAAGCAGGAGACACACGTTCAAATCCCAGTCTGGCACAAATATTCAACACTCCCCATTGATGTAAATCAATTCCCACTAGCAGCAAAATATCATTAATTCCTGTTTCTCTTGGTTCATAATGGCTGCATGATCAAAATGGTGTCAGTCATACACTCACAGGATAAAAATATTGGTGAAAGTTAATCTCTCTGGTTGCGGATATTGTCTCATAAATCAAACATATTAATAAATTTCACAAAACCATTGAAATATCAGAGACATTTAAAGTACAGTTTGTGACAGTGGACAGTATGTGCAAGACTGGGACTCAAACCTGCACACTGGGTGTGTCTCATCTGTCACCTTAATTATATTATTACAGTTACCTGAGCACACATCCATTATCAACCATTTTTCCACCTATGAATTACAGCACTGTAAGGTGAGAGTCTCCCACAGTCTATTTGGAAATATCTCCTTTAAGGAGCATTCATATAAATATTAAATGAAAATTTTAATTTAACTTCATGCCTCCTGCCAATGGTGGACTCCCGAGATTAAACAATTAGTGAAAATGAATCTCTTTTGAAATGGCTTATGACTCATCTGTTACACATTTTTTGTAAATATCCCACAATGATTGAGAAAATCAGAGATATACAAAAAGAATGTGTTGCAACAATATGTGCAAGACTGTGAGTCAAACCCGGATACTGCTTTCTTCCAACTGCACCCTTACTTATTTCAGTGCAACTTGAGGCTTGACAAGTACATTGTCAATCATTCATCCACCTATGAAGTCAAGCACTGTTCAGTTACAGTCTTTTGGCCAACTAGACCTTCATCAGAAACAGACAACATAAACACACACTCACGCAAATGCAACCCACACACACATGATCACAGTTTCTGGTCAGACCCAGTCTGGCTATGTAGCCAGAGCCATTCTCCAATTGCTTTTGGAAGTAGAGTGTTATAAAACAAGAAAATTCTTACATCATTACTTAAAAAGAGTTATTGGCTATTCACTGGGCATTTGACAGGTTTCAAAATTATCTGTTAGATCATAAAATCAAAAAATAACTCAGATCATAAAGCATTAAGTTACCTTCAAGAGTGCAGATTACACAATGAAAGACCCACAAGATGCGGTATGTTTTTACAGGATTTTGACTATGAAGTAGTCTACATTAAAGGTACTGACAATGTTGTTGCAGATGCTTTATCTAGCTTACCCTTAGATTGAATTACTGAATTACATTATCAGAAGAAGGAAAAGGAGTTTAAGATGAGATATATGAAGGGTGTTCACGATGAGAAAGGCATTACAGCTGTGTGTAACAGAATCAGGAGAAATCAAGTAAAGAATTGTGATCCTGTGATAGATCTCAAATAGTAAAGATAAGTAGTAGGGGATGTCAGGATGAAATGCAGAACATCATTCCTGAGAAAACCTATGAACCTGGTATATATTGACTTCCATGGATCTTTATCAAAGAGTAGAGATGGTCACAGTTACATTTTTACTATGGTTGACATTTTTTTCCAAATTCAAAGAACTGCCAAGTGAAGAGATTATTTCTAAGATTGAGAACGATTACTTAAAAATGTAGAAAAACCAAAAGTCATTCTGGCAGATAATGAACCACAGTTCATATCTAAAAACTAGAAAGCATTTGTTGAAAGATCAGTAATGAAACAAATTTTGATTTCAGTGTATAACACATTGTCAAACCCTGCAAAAAGATACATGAGAGAGATTGGTCACCTATGTCATACATATTGCAGTCATAAGGATCCTACTTGGTTTGAACACATCATAAATAGGTTACAATACAGTTCTACTGATACAAAGAAATGACACAATTTCAGAGACTTTACTGGTCTCACACACATATAATTTTATGTGTACAGACTGAAGCAGCCTGCTTCAGTCAACATACATAAAAATAGTTCTACTAAAAACATACATGAACAGTCACAACTGGAAGAAACTTCTTTTTGTATGACGTTGCCAGTTTTGGTCTGTTTTAAACCATCTTCAGACCTACCACCATGATGGTAGATGGTGGTGGTGAACGGAGCACATGCTACAACTTCACAAATGCTAACTGGAGTCATAGCGCCTGCTCCATTCACCACCACCATTACGGTGGTAGGTCTGAAGATGGTCTAAAACAGACCGAAATCTGTAATCTCATAATAAAAGAAGTTTCTTGCAGTTGTGACTGTTCATGTTCATTTTTAATTAAAATAAACTGCTGTTCTCCAAGAGAAATGTTCTCAAAAATTACAGTTCTGTTAGATTTACACCTTTTGAGATTATATTTCATAAGGAACCTGCAAATATTCTATGAGAGTTGCCTGAATACCCATGATGTACAATTTTGTCTACACAAGAAAGAGAGGAGATTGTTAGAGAACCTATGAAGAAACAGGAAGAGGCACAAAAAAGGAGACATGACAGAAAGTAAAAGTATCATAGTTTAAGGCTGGGGATTATGTACTTGTGAAATCACAAGTAAGATCTAAAATGTTAAAAGAAGAACTAAAGAAATTCTTTGACATTGGTCCATTCAAAATCATTGAAAATCATCATCCTAATACATACCGTCTGATTTACCTGAAATCTAGAAAACTGTTTGGGTTGATGAATATCACCTCATTAAAACTGTACAAACAAAGAAGTAGATTATTTGAAGTCTTGTGCTTCATAATGAAATCATTGATTAAAAACTAACTTTTTCACTGCTAAATAGAAAATTAAATGCTAAACAAGTAACTTAGTATGAATTTAAATGAAGTTTGATTCAGTTACTTGTTTTTAACTCTATTTTTGCTAAAGTATCTGCAAATATGTTGTCTTGATATCATGATTGTAACCCTAAGAGGAATGTACACATTGTACATTACATGCTCGGTGAGCACAGTTGTAGTATTGTTTCCTGCTAGTTTTCTGCATTACAGCTTCTTCTGCTGAACCTATCAATGTATTCTTCTATTGTCAATACTATGAAAACACCAATCATGAAGTAACACTTACATATTTACCTGGACATCTTAAGATGTCTCAGGGCTGAGCTCTGGTAAGTCCATCACTTATGCACCTGATCTCAAAACAGGTCACTGGACACTACTACTATTACTACTACTACTACTACTACTACTATACATCATAAACTGTGTACTTGTATATACATTTACCCATTTCAAGGGATTTTCACTATTTAATATAACAATTCCTATCTCATTTTTGAAAACATTTATCTTTAGCTATATATACGCTACTGGCCATTAAAATTGCTACACCAAGAAGAAATGCAGATGATAAACGCGTATTCAGTGGACAAATATGTTATACTAGAACTGACATGTGATTACATTTTCACGCAATTTGGGTGCATAGATCCTGAGAAATCAGTACCCAGAACAACCACCTCTGGCCACAATAATGGCCTTGATACGCCTGGGCATTGAGTCAAACAGAGCTTGGATGGCTTGTACAGGTACAGCTGCCCATGCAGCTTCAACACGATACCACAGTTCATCAAGAGTAGTATCTGGCGTATTGTGACAAGCCAGTTGCTTGGCCACCATTGACCAGACATTTTCAATTGGTGAGAGATCTCGAGAATGTGCTGGCCAGGGCGGCAGTCGAACATTTCCTGTATCCAGAAAGGCCCGTACAGGACCTGCAACTTGCGGTCGTGCAATATGCTGCTGAAATGTAGGGTTTTGCAGGGATCGAATGAAGGGTAGGGCCACGGATCATAACACATATGAAACGTAACGTCCACGGTTCAAAGTGTCGTCAATGTGAACAAGAGGTGACCGAGACATGTAAGCAATGGCACCCCATACCATCACGCCAGGTGATACGCCAGTATGGCGATGACGAATACACGCTTCCAATGTGCATTTACTGCGATATCACGAAACATGCATGTGACCATCATGATGCTGTAAACAGAACCTGGATTCATCCGAAAAAATCAAGTTTTGCCGTTCGTGCACCCAGGTTCATCGTTGAGTACACCATCGTAGGTGCTCCTGTCTGTGATGCAGCGTCAAGGGTAACCGCAGCCATAGTCTCCGAGCTGATAGTCCATGCTGCTGCAAACGTTGTTGAATTGTTCGTGCAGATGGCTGTTGTCTTTCAAACGTCCCCATCTGTTGACTCAGGGATCGAGACGTGGCTGCACGATTCGTTACGGCCATGCAAATAAGATGCCTGTCATCTCGACTGCCAGTGATACGAGGCCATTGGGATCCAGCACAGCATTCCGTATTATCCTTCTGAACCCACCAATTCCATATTCTGCTAACAGTAATTGGATCTTGACCAACGCGAGCAGCAATGTTGTAGTACGATAAACTGCAATCGCGATAGGCTACAATCCGACCTTTATCAAAGTCGGAAACATGATGGTACGCATTTCTCCTCCATCACAAGAACGTTTCACCAAGCAACACCGGTCAACTGCTGTTTGTGTATGAGAAATCGGTTGGAAACTTCCTCATGTCAGCACGTAGTAGGTGTCGCCACTGGCGCCAACCTTGTGTGAATGCTTTGAAAAGCTAATCATTTGCATATCACAGCATCTTCTTCCTATCAGTTAAATTTTGCATCTGTAGCACGTCATCTTCATGGTGTAGCAATTTTAATGGCCAGTAGTGTATATCTTTTCTCATGTTTATTGGTAAATAATGATGAATGAACATTTTGAATATCTAATAAATTCTCAGAGCCATGTAACTAGTTATTAAGTTTTTCACTAGTACATTTTTGTGGGCTATTAATGAAAAGCCATTTCTTTAACATTTATGTTTCTATAGTGTTTTAATATTCTGATTGCAATGTTGTCTCTTATTTAACTAATGAACAATTAATTAGTGTAAAACATATACCAATAAAACACATTTGCTTTTATTCATAAGTAATGAAAACCACATTATTTTTCTCCTTATATCCAAGATAATATGCTTTCACTTTAATACTGTTGCAAATGACACATATTCATTTGATGTACTCAGTAAGATGTTTACTACCCTGGAAAACCACAGTGAAAATCATATGGTGTATTGGGTTGTCACAGTGAAGAAATATTGTATTGAGGTATTAAGTAGGTTGATGATGTTTTGGTGCTGGTTGCACACATGTTTGTGAGATGAGATAATTTTTGATAAATAGGGAGTAGTTTTATGGTGAAGACAATGAAGCTTAAATAAATTATGAAAAATCTTTTCTACGTTATGGTATTACAACATAGTTATAGCAAAGTAGAGGAGGACAGACTTAAAAATGCAAGTGTTAATGCAGTTTAAAAAAATGATGAGTTGAAATACAGAATAACAGACTCCAGGTGAATAGTCACAATTAGCCCACATGCTGGCTGAATTTAAAAGGTAGACAGAAATTAATATTCCTGATTAATGAACCAAAATGTACAAAGCAATATGTCTATACTTACACTAAAAATTTAACCAAGCAGTTAATGAAACCACATGCACAGCATCATAAAGTTTCTTATTTTTCTTAGTACTAATTTGTGTTGTATTGTTTTATTATGTGTTTTATGTTGTGTACTTTTATGCTATTGTCATTGCTGTATTATCTCTCATTCTGTGACAACTCCCTTCACATTTTACAATCCACTGTGTCTCATTTTGACATCCCATCCTGAAACCGTTTTGTGTTTGTGGCTTGTCATCTTGCCATTTAATGACAAAGTGTTATAACTGTTGTAGCTATCTCCAGAAACAGGCAATGATGGTGAAGCGGTATGGGGATGTGCAGTATGGGGATGTGCCTTATTACCAATCATGTTAAAGAACCGCAGCAGGAGAAACTTGCAATGCCATGGACAAGAGATCAAATGAGCCCTTCATGAAGAAAAATAAAAAATACTATTCTCTTCTGTATAAAGTGTAAAACTGTAGGCAGACCAGTTCCCTTTATGTTTTCATCAGCCTGTTGTCATTCTAATGCTCACATTCTGACTGGTGGCCTTGTATGATGAAACCAGTCTGACTGCATCATGTTCTATGTACCAAGTTAATTTATGATACAAGATGATTCATTACGCATATTGCGATCCCTGTTTTTTAATTGTCAAACATTTTGTAAATATTTCTTTAAAAAAGTTGTCTTCATTATTTTGATGAATGTAAACATAAGAGAGGTATGTGAGCATGGAGAAATTTAATAATCTTGATCAATATGTTGTTATCTTTGTATTTAACAATCTATGGACTATCCATATGTAAAGTAAGTTAGTTCCTATGGAGTAGTTTGTGGAGAGAAGTTGTGTATGGCCACATGTGGTCAAAGATGGATGAGTGTTGCCCATTATGTCTAAATAACAATGCCCAAATGTATTTTTTTTATAATTCTGAACCACACAGAAAAACTGTTATTTCAAATTTGTGAAATGATTTCAAGTATATATCAACAAAGTGAAAACTGAAACATGTTGATTGTTTTGATTTGAATTGATTAAACCTGCGAACTCCTGCAAATCCAAATATTTTGTCAATATCCTAAAAGACAGTCCACTGAATGTGAACCACAAGAAACAACAAAGAAGAATCAGCTAAGTGCCAATTATTTTGATCAATCAACATTTCTGAACTTTACACCCTGTTTGTTCAGTGTGCTGTTAAGCAGGACGAAGTATATGTATGCCCGGTAAATCAAGGGAGACTGAATTTAAATAATTAATTTGTATCAGTAATTATATGGTGGCAGGTCAGAGTATGCATATGTAATACTTTTTATATGTGTGTTTTCCTGCTGCCCCTCAGTGAGTAGATTTATGTATCCAATTGCATCACATATATCAAAGATATTTATAAATTTCCCACAACAATTGAAATATTAAGTACATTTAAGTAATGAGTTCTGCACTGCACAATACCTGCAAGACTGGGACTCAACCCCGGACACTGTTTTTTCGCATCTCTCATCTTAACTATTACAGTTATTTGAGTGCAACTCAAAGCCTGACACATATTCAATGAATTTCCCACAACTACTGAAATATCACTGATATTTAAAGCACAGAATGTGACAGTGGACAATATGTGCAAGACAGGAAGTCAAACCCTGACACTGGTTTATCACATTTTTCACCTTAATTACTACAGTTATTTGAGCATGGCTCAACGTCTGACATATGTTTTATCACCATTATTCCACTTATCAATCACAGCACTATAAGGTGGGCCTCTCCCATGTGGTGTTATGCAACACCACTGTATGAGCTGCAGTGTTATAAACCTTACATAAAAAATTCAATTATTGTAAATAGTTTTCCTTGGAAATGAAAAAAATGTCTATAGGGGCAAGGTCTGGAGAGCTGAAGCAGCACAGTGATTTCACACCAAGAGAGTTGAATGTGCAGGTGCTTTATCATTCTGCAAGAGCCATGAATTGTCTCACATTTTCTCACAGGTGTTGCAACACATCCCAATAGTACTATCGATTAACAGTTTCTCCCCGTGGCACGACTTCATGATGAACTAATCCTTCAAAGTCAAAGAAAACTATCAGCATGCCTTTGACAATTGACCTGACCTGAGGAGCTTTTTTTTTGTTTTGGAGAATCTTTCCTGACCCATTGTGAAGATTGAACATTGGTCTCAACATCATGACCGTAGACCTCCTCTCATCACCAGTTATGATTCTCTTACGGAACATCTCATTCTCATTTTGCGATCCAAAAGCTCCTCACAGACTTTGAGGCGAAGGTCTTTCTGGTCTTCATTCATGAACCATGGGATGAACTTGGCGGCAACATGATGTATTTCAAGATGCTGTTTCAGGATTTCATGACATGATCCAGTTGAAATGTTACATTCTTCTGCAATCTCTTGGGCAGTCAGTCTTTCACTGGAATGCACATTTTCATGGACGTTCCTGGCATGAACGTCATCAGCAGACATCATAGGGTGTCTTGAACAAGGGTCATCTTTAACTTCTGTCCAACCATTTTTAAACCATGTGACCATCCATAACACCGAGTATGGCTTAAACACCCATCACTGTAGGCTTCCTGTATCATTTAGTGTGTCTCTGTATGGGTTTTCTGGAGTTTCATGCAATATTTAATACAGATGTGTTGCTCCTCAACACTACCATTTCGAAATTTACAAATTGTGTGTCACAGCATTCTACTCAATACAGCACTGAACAATAACTAATAGACATACAACAATGAAACTTCCAGCAGTTACACATTAAACACAGGCATGTGCAGGCATGCCAACTGAATTTTGCTCCAACACACCATTTGGGCGAATGTTCTGGAATTTTTTGAACAGACCTTGTATGTTGTCACAATGGTCATTATCTGTAAGAGTGGAACTCAAATCTGACACTGTTTTCTTGCATCTGTTTCCTGTTTATTACAATTATTTTGAGGACAACTCAAGGCCTGACACATACCCTGTCACCATTATTCCACCTATGAGTTGCAACACTGTAAGGTGAGGAGGAGGAGGAGACTAGTGTTTAACGTCCCGTCGACAACGAGGTCATTAGAGACGGAGCGCAAGCTTGGGGGAGGGAAGGATAGAGTGTTATGCAATATCACCATTAGAGTTACAGTGTAATAAATCTTAAATAAAAATTGCAATTCAAGTAAATGTCTTCTGTCAATCACACACTCCCAAGATAAAAAATTGGAAACAGAATATGTTACATAAATCAAAGATAGTTATAAATTTCGCACAACTATTCAAAAAGATCAGTGAAATTTAATGATCACAATGTCACAGTGTACAATATGTGCAAGACTGGGACTCAAACCCCAACATTGGTTTCTCACATGTATTATTTTAATTATTACAGTTATTTAAGCACATCTCAAGTCCTTGCATATGTTGTCGCCTACGGTTCACCTATTAATTGCTCCCACCACATGTATGGAATATCACCATTACATCAGCATTCTTACAGAACTTACATAAGAATTTCAATTGATCTAAATGTCTTCTGTCAAACACATACTCTCAACATAAAAGAACTGTCAAATGTGTATTTATGAGGAAAGTGAATAGATCTCACGTCTCAAAAGTTATTCCAAATTTGCCATAATAACTGAAACATCAGAGAAATTTAAATAGTATGTTGTGATAGTAGCCAATACGTGCAAGACTGGGACTCAAACTGGAGCACTGCTTTCTTCCAAGTGCACCCTTATTTAGCACAATTATTGGAGCAAACTATCTAGGCCTGACACATAAATTATCACCATTATTTCAGCTACGAATTGCAGCACTGCAAGGTAAATGTCTCTCTTAGGATATTATAAAGTATAACTAATAGACACATAGTCTTATTAACCTTAAATAGAAATTTCAATTTCACTAAATGTCTTCTGCTACTCACACAATTCTCAAGGTAAAATAAGCGGTGAAAGTGAATATCTTGGGAAATGAATTATGTGTCACCAATCAAAAATTTTTATAAAATTTCCACAACCGTAGAAATATCAGAGAAACTTAAAGAACAGGTTGTGACAGTGGGTAATATATGCAAGACTGGGACTCATATCGGGAGACTGGTTGCTTCAATATGTTGCCTTAATTATTATAGTTATTTGAGCACAACTCAAGTCCTGATACATACATTGTCACCCATCATCCCATCTGTGAACTGCCACTTGATAAAGTGGTCTCTCCCACGGGTTGTATGGCAGTATCACTACTAGAGGTCCAATCTTATACACCCTAAAAAAAATTTTCAATTCAACTTAATGTCTTCTATCAATCATACACTCTCAAAACAAAAATTCTGTTGAAGTGAATCACTTTGGGTATAGAATATGTCTCATAAATAAAAGATATGTGTAAAGTTCACAAAACCATTGAAATATCAGTGAAATTTAAAAAATTTGTTGTGACAGGGGACAATTTGTATATGACCGAGACTCAAACCTGGACACTGTTTTCTTGTATTTGTACCCTTAATTAGTACAGTTATTCATGCACAATTCAAGGCTTGACACATTTATTCATCTATGTCCATGGACTTCCTGTACAACAGTGTTGGAGAAGTTTATACGAAGTTTGAAAAAAATTCTAAAATACATAACTGCATGCATACATGAATAAAATGGCTGATTTCTTCAAAAATAGCCTCTAAATTACAAGCATCTAAAAAACATTGATATACATATGGAACTGAAGACCCATGCTTATTGACAGAGTGTAGGGGAACAATGCAGGAACCCACACCGCCGTACTAGGCAAGGTCATAATGGAGGTGGTTTGCCGTTGCCTTCCTCCAACTGTAATGGGGATGAATGATGATGATGATGATGATGATGATGATGATGATGATGATGATGAAGACGACACAACACCCAGTCATCTCGGGACAGGTGAAAACCCTGATCCAGGACCCCAAGCTCAGGATGCGAAAACGCAACCATAAGACCACGAGCAGTGGACTGATACAAATATATAATTACTAAATGTTAAAATCACTTTATGCTTTCCAAAAGTTTTTTATGCTATGTGCACAGTTACATAGGGAAACATATTAAGTGGAGAGTGTACCTTATATATTTACAATGTTAAATTTGTCAATTGTAGGTACATTTATCTCGTGAACAGTTCATGATAATGTTATAAAATTTTAATGGTTAGTGGAGGAAGTCTTTCTTCATTGATCTACTTTTGTACATATGTCACTTGCATAATTTATTTTTTAGAGAATTTTTTGCAAGTTGTAAAATTTTTTTCCACATATTTAAATTTATTAATTCATAATTTCTACAATGTTAAACTGAACTTCTTTTAAAAATGCATCATTGATGTTCAGCTCAGTTTCTGTAAGTTGTATATGTTTCTCTCTTCTACAATGGTAAGTTCCCAAAAAAATGAACCTAATCATTAAAAAAATAAAATCTCAGGAACCCGGCTTTAAAGATGAACATAGTTCGTTACTGACCTTAGAACATCCCTGCACCATATCCTGGCTCATCTGCATTTTTTTCATTTTCTTCATCCTCCCTGGCTCTCTTAGCATTCCTTGAGTGCTTTCTTGCCTTCCTAGCTATAATAGTCACTTCATAATCTGCTTTCTTCACATGGACAGCATCCAATTTGGAACATGCCATCACCATATTTTCCACAAGTTGTATGCCTAACTTCTGAAGCAGCCTAACTCTCCCCACATTGCCATCATTAAATGAAAGAACTGCACCATAAACACTCAAATTCAATGTATCTTTACTTACAAATACTGTTTTTGGAATTCTAGACCATATGACACTGTTAAATGTTTCATTTGTGTGACTACATGGTCTTTATGATAATATTAGGAGCTTAGTTGTGTTTATGTAATAACTGAATTTGGTTTCTTTTGTCAATTTTTTTTATATGCCTCTGTAGGCATTACCATTTGCTCGGGTTTATCTGAGATTGTTCATACACAGTTTCTAGC
Organism: Schistocerca cancellata; assembly: GCF_023864275.1. Taxonomy (NCBI): domain Eukaryota; kingdom Metazoa; phylum Arthropoda; class Insecta; order Orthoptera; family Acrididae; genus Schistocerca; species Schistocerca cancellata. The sequence continues at coordinate 457,945,859 of NC_064634.1, read as the reverse complement.
TCTTCTCTCTTCTATTTTACATCTGCTGTGACCCAATTTTTACTGCACTTAACATTTGTATTCCTTCGACCAATGGACATGCAGGATCTATGTGATGGTATAATGTTGTGGAGAATGATTCTGGTCCCTTATTTATGCTTTCCGTTTGATATATGTTGCTCCAGTCTTTAGATTGCATTAATTTTTGTTGCCTCCATAGGTTTGTTTGCTTTGTTCGTTACAACTCTTTAAAGTTGTTTTCTGACATTGTTTTCTTGTCTGATACCTCCGTTAACATCCCACAGTGGTCAGCAGTAGCTGTGTTTATGACATTATTGCCACTCATTATTCCACCTATGATCTGCAAGCACCATAAGGTGAGAGTCTCCCACAGGGTGTACACCAGTATCACTATGTCAAGAGTAGTTTTATAATACATAAATAAAAATTACAATTCAACTTAATGTATTCGGTCACTCACACATTCTCAAAGAAAAAATATTGGTGAACATAGTTCTCTTTGGATGTAGAATACGTTTCCTGAGTCAATTACATTTATGAACTGGATAATCAGAGAAATTTAAGGAATATTTAGATTAGAGATTAGATTAGATTCAGTTTTCGTTCCATAGACCCAAAAAATGAGATGATTCTTGTGGGTGTGGAATATGTCAGAAAGTATGACATAAAAACATAAAACATTTGAATATAATACTTACTGCTCATTTGTCAGGAGATAGTCAAAATTAAGTTACTACAATGTAGTAAACTGGGACAGCTAATATTTACAGAATTAACACACTGTCAGAATGAAACACTGTTATGCACTATTAATAAATTTATCATATGCAAAATACCTAATCTTGACTGTTGTGACCAAGTGTTGTCAAAACTGAAATCTGACAGATACTTTTACTTAAGTTGACCTAACAGTCTCTGTTAAGATATTCATCTATGGAGTAGAAGGAGTTGCCTATCAAAAAGTCTTCAAGCTCTGTTTAAACCATGCTTTATCTGAAACACAGTGGAAAGTATCTGTAAGACTGGGACTCAAACATGGACACTGTTTTCTCAGATCTGTCATCTTATTTATTACTATTATTTGAGCACAACTCAAAGCCAAACACATACATAGTCACCATTATTTCACCTATAAATAGCAGCACTAATTTGTGTCTCTCTTAGAGTATATGGCAACAGAAGCATTACAGAAAGAGTCTTATAAAATATAAATAAAAATTTCAAGTGACCTTGGTATCTTCTGTCAATCATATTTTCTCAAGAGAAAATATTGGTAAAGTGAATCTCTTTGGATGTGGAACATGTCTCATAAATCAAAGATATTTAAAATTATTTAATTGGATAGAAAAAAAAAACTACTCACCAAGTGGTGGCAGAACACACACATAAAAGACAGTTGTAACTGCAAGCTTTTGGAGCCAGTGGCTCCTTCTTCAGGCAGAAGGGTTGAAGAGGAAGGAAGAGGGGTGAAGGAAAAAGACTGGAGAGGTCTAGGAAAAGGGGCAGATTTTGGGAAAGCCACACAGAACCGCGGGTAAGGGCAGACTTACCATATGGGATGAGAAAGAAAGTCCTTTTCCTTCACCCCTCTTCCTTCCTCTTCAACCCATCTGCCTGAAGAAGGAGTCACTGGCTTCGAAAGCTTGCCAATTACAACCATCTTTTGTGTGTGTGTTCTGCCACCGCTTGGTGAGTAGATTTTTTATCTATCCAAGTAAATAATTTTGGCAATAATTGATTGTTTTCAAAGATATTTAAAAGTTTCACGCAACCATTAAAATATCTGTGAAATTTAAAGAATGTGTTGTGACAGTGGACAATATGTCCAAGACATGGACTCAAACCCTGACACTGGGTTCTCACATCTGTCACCTTAATTATTACAGTTAGAGGATAGCTCACGGCCTGCTGCACATATTGTTGCCCATTACTCCACAGAAGAATTGGAGCAGTGTAAGGTGAGTGTCTCCCACAGTGTATAAGGCAATATCACCATTACAGGAATATTCGTATACACCTTAAATAAAACTTTCAATTGATTTAATTGTCTTCTGTCAGTCACATATTCTCAAAATAAAAAATATTGGTGAATGTGGATTTCTTAGGACATCAAATATGTCTCACAGTCAAATTTGCCACAACCATTGAAATATCAGAGAAGTTTAAAAAAATTGTGTGACAGTGAACAGCATGTGTCAGGCCCAGGACTCAATCCCGGACACTGGTTTCTCACATATTTCACCTTCATTATTATGGCTGTTTGAGCTCAGCTCAAGGTGTGACACATACATTGCCACACATTATTCCACCTATAACTGCAAGTACTGTAAGGTGAGAGTCACCCCATGCGATATATGGCAACATCACCACTACCACTACTACTACCACTACTACTACTACAGTTATAACCTGTGCAATACAGAGACTCAAACCTAGATACAGGCTTCACACAACTCAACCATCGCCTTAATTATAGCAGTTATTTGAACATTTCTCAAGGCACTATTCACATTTTCAATGTCACTTGTTCTTCCATACATGGAATGGATGGGACATCTATAAACTGGAAATAAAAATTCGCATTAGACGTTAACATCTACAGTCATTCACCAAGTCTGAAAAGGTAAACGCTCATCAAAACAAACCTAACAGGTGACCAAACATGTGTTGCAAACAAACATAATATATAATATGCCACGTCTATTGAAATATCAATGCAATGTAATGAATATGCTGTGAAAATGAATATTCTGTGCAAAAAAAGACTCAAACATGGATTTCAGATTTTTCACAACAGTGAACTCAACAATTAACATTTAGCACACATCTAGGCCTTCCTCATACTTTGATAGTCGCTAATTCTTCTATTCACAATCAGAAGTTCTCTCATAGTGCATATGGAAATACAGCTACTGCAGGAATGGAACTAATGGGGGACTGTGCAGACACGTTCATATAGCCCAACAGTAAATGCTGCTCGCAAAAACTTGGAGCTGAAGATTTGAGTATTGGTCTGATACACATTTCAACAGTCATTAATTGCAAGTTTACTACTTGAAACTGTTGGCACTAATCCCATTCTCACCATTGTATCTTCAACATCTCTGTCATAATACATCCATTCCCTGGAATTCTGTGCATTAATTTCTAAGAAAGAGAGTCGTTCTTCTCAAAGAAAATCAAATTTTAATAATAATGTTTAACCTATCACTATCTTCAATACTTAACATTCATCAAGACCACTTCATTTGCCTATAAGGCTAATGGTTTTGTAATACAAAACCAGCATGGATTCTAACAACTGCTCATTCTTAAAATTAAAATTCTAAGTGAATGAACCATGATCTTTGTAACTGGCCCCTACAAGTCTTACTTTGTTCTCAGCATCATTTTTGTTGAATATGGGATACTTTCTATTTTCTTCTAGGATAATCTTCTGGGTCAGTGCAATGTGAGCAAATAAAGTACTTTTTTTAGAAGGAAGGGATGCTAATAACATTGTGTATGGTACATAACTGCACATCTTCCAGAGATCTTGCATTTCTTCCAGTTCCTGCCCAGTACATTCCCTTCTTAATGGCCTTTGTTGCTGATAATAACTTAGTTTGAGCTGAACTGTGATCTGTACAATACGAATACGAGTTCATGAAGTATTTTCCTCCTTTTCTAGGGTAGGGAGTGCTCACTGTGAAATTGATGAAAAGTTATCTGCATATTGTAAATGTTAATGAATGGATGGCTCCAGGTAGCCTTAGAACAATGGAACCTTATTAACATAACACATCCAGCAAATTCAACCTAAAACCATTTCATATTGTTTATGCTAGGTGTGGTCACTGAGTGAAGTATATTGGTCTGTCTGAATAGTGTATCACTGACATGGCTGAGAAATATCTGAACATGGACAACATCCATGGTTGATGCACTTGCCTATGACTTGATGGTTTCAGTGTGGTCGGGAGGCCATATGCTCCAAATGGTGCACCATGGACGTGGCTGGCATGCTTGTTGAATTAAACTCTAATTAAGGGATAACTTGTGCAGTCGGTGTTAAGCCCTGAGAACTGCAAACTATGAGCTCTCAATGCCTACTGCCTGGACAGTGGTCAGACAGCATCCAACACAGCTGTACAGCAGAAGAATGCCAGGAAAGTGTGGTGGTGACACATGATTCATGGAAGCAAAATAGTGCCAACGATAGCAGTAATGCACGAGTAACTGTTTTCTTTTGATAACAATACTGTAACGAAGTAAATATTAAGTCAGGAACAGAAGGCAAACAATAGCTTTTCTTAATCTCACCATCACTGTTGATGATTCATCTCAGTATCATATAGCCCAGATGTATTTTATGGTGGTGACACATGATTCATGGAAGCAAAATAGTGCCAACGATAGCAGTAATGCACGAGTAACTGTTTTCTTTTAATAACAATACTGTAACGAAGTAAATATTAAGTCAGGAACAGAAGGCAAACAATAGCTTTTCTTAATCTCACCATCACTGTTGATGATTCATCTCAGTATCATATAGCCCAGATGTATTTTATTACATGAAAGATTACAGACTTCTTCAGATTACACACTGACATTGATCATTCATACAATGTACATGACTTATTTTGGAGTACACATTTCATCATGTGACAAATCTGAGAAACAAATCACATTTACATCCACTCAAGAAGCTATGTCTATGCACAGACAGACAGACAGCCGATAATCACCAGTTTACTGACACACTACTTTACCACATAGGTAGAGTCTTCTAAAGTTCTCAAAAATAATTTTTATTGCAATTCAGATTTGGCCAGTACACTTCAAAACTAGTTTTGGTTTCATAGGTATTGTAAAACAAAAGCAGTTTTCACAGTAACTTATGTAATCCCATCAGCATTGTAAAGTGATATGGCAGGGAACTCGTGGTTATCAGCTATCCATGCGTGGATGGACGTATTTCATTGCATTGATATAAATGTGATTGGTTTCCTGGACACACATGATGATGGAATGTGATTCCAAAACTAATAATATATGTTGTGTGAATAATAAACACCAGTAAAGTGCAGCCTGTACAAGTCTGTAATCTTTCATGTAATAAACAAAAGTTACTTAATATGACTGATGAAGCAGGAACAAAAGCACAAATAGTATTTAGCATGACAGTTGTAGCTTATTGTTAAGGTATTAAACACATTAAGTTATTGTGGTTTCCATATCTTTTGATAATGTCCACCTTGACAGATTCCACAGCCTCAAAGATTCACCACTTTTGATCAGATCAGTGAAACATGTTGAATAAATCAATGATTAAATACCCATATCAAATGACCGTGGATGTGTCTTGTCTAATTAACAAATCTACCATGCTACAGCAAAAATGAGCAACCATAATTATAATAGATTCAGAGGTCAATGTATTTTGACAGGTTGCAGTTGATAATAGATTCAGAGGTCAATATATTTTGGCATGCAGTTATAAATTGATCCCACAGTCACCACAATGCTCAACATATTGTTAGTATAGCAATGCCATGTTCAGAGACAGTCGTGTGCCTTGTCATAAAGATGCTTCTCATTACATAAACACTAATAAAACTCACTATCAATCAAAAGAGATATTCACATCTTTTATCATACAGCATCAATTTCCAGCAATTCCAGCTTCATTTATATTACACTGCTCACAATAATTCTGACAGCTGGCAACTTAGATGCTGCCAGCTTCACATGACAGCTCAAAAACAAGAAAATTGCCACACACATAGCCCTAAACAACTGTACCACATGGTCACTGTCCACTCCGTGTCACAGAGCATACAGGTGCACTACACAACAAGACTGCTAGCCAGGAAGCTGTATACGGCATACACACAAGGATTTTTTGGGGTTAGATGGCTTTTCATCCAATCCAGATACTGACAGTTGTAGAAGACCTGGGATAGCAGTATAAAATCCAAAGAAATGTCTCCTATAGTTGACAGTATTAAAATCCTAGTGATTAATTGCTGAAGCACCTGGAACACTTCTAAAAAGCAGTGGAGCTTACATAATACTAGCTACAGAAAGCTGATTAAAATCCAGAACTGATAGCAGTGAGACTTTTGGGGAAAACATAAGTATATATCAAAAGGAAAGGCTAATCAAATGCAGGTATGTATTTGTCACAGTAGATAACAAAGCCCAATCCATCCAGAGAGAAACTGAAACTGAAAGCAAGACTGTTTAGGCAGGACTCTGTATTGAAAGTGGATATTAGCTTTTAATCAAATACTTCTATCATGCATTAGACTCACCCCCAGATGTAACTGAAAACTATAGAAAACCTCAGTTTATTAGTACTGAATACATGTTTTCCCATCATAATGTTATCATTGGAGGAGAATTTAATCATTTTATTGGTGTAGTTAGAGTTTTGTAAAGTAGTGAGTATGACAAGACATCTCATGAAACATTACTTAATGCCTTTTCTGGAAACTACAAAGCAGATAGTTTGGAAGCCCACTCTTGATGGAAATACACTGGATCTAACAGTAGCAAATAGACGTGACCTCTCTGAGGATCCCAATGCTGATGCAATGATTATCACAGTACAAAGAATAATTAAAACAAGCAGAAATAGAATAGAATAGAATGTTTATTAGCTTTTCAGTATGTGTTTGATGCAGTTAGCTTCATCAGTGGGTGCTTTACAGTTATACAAGGACATTTACAGACAAGTACATACATTTACAAGTGATTCTCATTACACGTTTACCTACATATGTGAACAAGTACACCATTCTCTTCTCCAATTTCATAATATATATATCTAAATTGCATTCAGCTAGTTACATTACATACATACATATTATCTAATTAAGTAAACAGTAGCTACATGATAGACTTATATGCAAGAATTAGGGACTGCAGTATTTCGGTTATTCAAATTACTTTGAAGTAATTCTTTCGACTGAATAATACGCTTTAATTTTAATCCAAGTGTCTTAATACCTCTAAGATTTTTGATGTTTGTCGCAATTATTTTATAAATTTTAAGTTTAGATTTTTGTGGCTCTTGTGTGTGACTGACAGCCTCAAAAAAGATATGTCTTGCTTACAACTGTTTCTTTTACTGTACAAATGTGCATTTGACTTTCAAATTAAATTTCTTTACATTCACTTTGGAACACACACACACACACACACACACACACACACACACACACACACACACACACACACACACACACACATACACACAGACAGAGGCTTGAGGATGTCATTTAACAAAAATTTCTTTGAAATAGTTTTTTTATGGGATTCTTGATGACCCAGTTATGTGTTATGTGGTTTATTCATCTCATTACATACAATTTTCAAATCATTTGATTTGACGTACAGGAGACATGTCAAGGTTTACAAAAGAAACTTTTTTCACTTTTTTAAGAGAAATACAAAAGTTTACATTATATTTTACATTTCTAAGTTTCAGCTACACATGTACATAAAATAATAAATGTTTTACAATTCCTGTGTTCAGATTGTGAAGCTGTCCTCAATGAATTCATTGACAGAATAATAACACTTTTCCACCAGTAGAGTAAAGAGCAATCTTTTCAGTGAACCAATCTCCATTTTAAATATATTACTGCCTTTTATTTAATTGAAAATTTTTAACCCCATATACTCTGGCATTTGGGCATAAAGTTTTAAACGATGTGTTGGAAGTTTGAAGTTATCTCTGTGGCGAGTGCTGTAGTTGTGGTCAAAACGGAAATTGTCTAGTGTATGTTGATATCTATATAGGAACACCACCATCTCATATATGTAAAGTGAGGGGATAGATAGTACTTTTAAATTTTTTAACAGAGGTCGACAGGATTCCCGTTTTTTTTGCAACACACATGTTTCTAATTACTTTCTTGTGTAATACCAGTTCTATGACACATCTGATTGCTTTTTTCTGCCATGTGAATATACAATTTAATTTGATCCTGATGAGTATCCCCATAACAGAAGGCACAACATGACAGACGCAGTAAATTTTTGCTAACATAATTTCTTAGTTTATGTAATAGAAAAAGTGTGCACGTAAGTTTATGTCTCAGCCCCCGATGATAATCTTTGGTCTATGATGAGACCCAATAGTTCGACACTTCAATTCTCTTTTTTGACCATTAGATTAAAATAAACGCCCTCTGCATGATTGGTTAGCTTTAAACCAGGGGCTACTACTTTCAGCTATCTCCCTATTTTTATGTAAAACTACATGCAAATTCTCAGCTGATGTGAGCAACATCATGCCGTTGCATTAGGGCACATTTTTGCAGACCACATTGCTTGGGAGACCATTAACATAAACAATAACATGTCCATCCATCTAGATAAAGAGGCAGTACTGTCATATCTCAACAAGGATCTTGAAACGTTTAGCTCCGGGCAAGAGCATGCCGAAAAACTGTTGCTGTAGTGCAGAAGAATAGTGGACCAAGCACTGGATACATATGTGCCTAGTAAAACAATTCATAAAGGGAAGGATTTTCTATGGCATACAGTCCCTGTAAAGAAACAATTGAAAAATACTGACTTCTGTACGAAAGGTGTAAAGCAAATCTAAGGGTGATGGACAAAATGATACCAAATTTAAAGTGTTTGGCTGTCTAAATGGCAGTGTGTGATGCCCTCAATGACTACCATAGAAGAATCTTATTGAAAGATCTCTTACAAGGCCCAATATCATGTCTGTTTCAGAAAAAACTGTACCCAGTAATTGGAAGAGAGCACAGGTAACACTTGTCAACAAAAAGGAACTTATCCACAAAAGTAGCATAACAGCACATTCTACACTCAAACTTAATGAAATATCTCTAATGGAATTATCTCTTACAGGTCAACAAGCATGGAATCTACAAACACAGATACTGCAAACACAACTAGAACTTTTCTTATGTGACACCTGAAAGCCATATATCAAAGCAGTCAAGTAAACACAGTATTTCTTAACTTCTGAAAAGTATTTGACTTATTATGACAACCACGATTATTGATGAAAGTATGGTCATATGTTACATTAAACTTTTACTGGTAAGGCAGAATTGCTGTTTCTGTATCATATTAATGACCTGGCACACAGTATTAACAGTAACAACTGTTTATCATATTAATGACCTGGCACACAGTATTAACAGTAACATCAGACACTTTGCAAATGATGCAGTTATCTGTAATGAAGTACGGTCTGAAAAAAGTTGCAGAAATATTCACACAGATCTTTGTAAGTGATGCAGAGATGGGCACTTCGCTTTAAATTGTTAGTAATGTAAGACTTAGCATTTTGCAAAATGCAGGAAAGTGTTATAACTATAATATCCATTAAGTCACACTTAGAACCGGCCTGACTATAACATTTTGTGGGGATATGAAATGGAACGATCACATAGGCTTAGCTGTAGGTAAAGCAGGCAGAAGACTTTGATTCGTGCTAGTACACTGGGAAAATGTAGTGAATCTCCAAAGGAGACTGCTCAAAAAACACTTAGACAATCCTTTCTATAATATTTTTCAAGTGTGTGGGACCAATACAAAATAAGATTAACAGCACATACAGAATGTATAACAAAGAAGGGCAGTACAAATGGTCACAGGTTTATTTAACTCATGGGAGAGTGTCATGAAATGCTGAAAAATTTGAACTGGCAGGCACTTGAAAGAAGACACAAATTCTCATGAAACAATCACACCAGCATTTCACAATGCCCTCACCAGAGCTGACCAGCTAGTGGTCATTTCCAAACTCTCAACATTTAAAAAGCGAACATAAAGAATCATTGTACAACTGGGGAAGTGAAATCAGTTTACAAAGGAGATTGCTTACAAATCATTCAGGTGACCCATTCTAGTCTATTGCTCAAGTGGATGGGACCCACACCACATAGGACTCACAGGGCATATTGAATGTATACAGAAAAGGGCAGCATGAATTGTCAGAGGTTTATTTGAGCTGTGGCAGAGTATCATAGAAATGCTTAAGAAATTGAACTGGCAAACTTTTGAAATTAGATGTAAACTATATCAAGGAACAATACCAACAAAGTTTCAAGAACTGTCTTTAAATGATGACTCTTGAAATATACTACAAGCCCTGCAAAACATCTCTCATATAAGAATCATGTGGGCAAGATCAGAATAATTACTGCACAGAGGTATTCAGGCAATCATTGTTCCCAAATTTCATACAGGAATGGAATGGGGAGAAACAGTAATAACTGGTACAATGGAACATACTCTCTGCTATGCACTTCTAGATCTACATGTATACTTTGCAAACCACTGTGAGGTGCATTGCAGAGCTGCTGAACAAACTGAACTAGCAGACTTTTGTGTCAGATTTAAACTATACCAAGAAAGTCTGCTAACAAAGTTCCAAGAGCCATCTTTAAATGATGACTCTATAAATACACTACAACCCCTTACATATTGCTCATATAGGGATCCGCTGGTTTGCAGAGTACAGATGTAGAGCCAGATGTAGCTTTATAAAATATGCCACATAATTACCTATGTAATCATAAATAAGAATAAAATCAAACCTACAGGATTACACTGAAAATGCAATAATGAAAATGCAATGGAAGCCACTTGCATGATGTTCCCGTAGGTATGATTTTCTTCTTTTTTTATTATTCATAGTTAATTACTTGGCATATTTTATAGATTGTACAATGATTCTTTGTATCCTTTCTTTTTGTATTGGGAGTCTGGAAATTACCACTGGCTGGTGGGACCACATGACAGAACTGTGAACAGTGTCGTGAGAAAACCTGTGCAAATTATAAAAATTGATGCACGTACATAAATATATTTGTTCCACATCTCCTCTTAAACACTGAACCGATTTCAACCAAACTTGATACACACACAATTTACTGTCTGGAGAGAGTCACTGTGAGTGTAAGAACCACCCACCTATCTAGGGGTGGAGGTGAAAAAGCAGTGTAGCCCATGACTTAAGAATACCCGTACTTGAGAATGGAAGCCCTTAGAGACTTGCAGCAACTTTACACATAGTTTCGAACCTTCACAAAAATTTTTCTTGTTGACAACCCCCACAAACTGATGAAAGAAAAAAAGTTTGTCGCTTACTACAGTTTCACTGATCGTGCAGTAAAACTGCTGCATGAAGCGTGATGTTTCAGTTTATTACTTTTTTGTTACTAAATGTATTTGTGACACATTTTGCATGCAGTATTCACACATTCCACTTAATGTAACAGAAGAACTACATCACTATATGACACATAGTTTGGGAGATGTGATGTCGTAGACACTGAGACACATGAGAAATTGTGGCATTGTGCATGATGCTTTAATTTGTTATTTCTTTACAACTCTATTCACAACACATTTTGCAGGCAAGCTTATATACCATTAGATGCACCTGCACAATTACGTTATTGTACAGCAAATCATTCAGGAGATACAATGTCACAAACACTGAGCTCCATGAAAATGAAACTGCATGGCAAAATCTGCTAGACATAGAGGAGGAATATGTGTACAAATATGCATAATATATGTTGAATATGTGTGAAATATATTTTACACTTGTGTATTCTGGCAAACACGTGGGTATAAAGCTCATCCTAAGCCCCTGGAATAATTTCAGTCAAATTTGGTACACATATTAATTACAACCAGGAAAGAAATACTGTAGGGGTAACACCCACCAACAGAGAGAAGGGAGGATGAGGAGACAGACAGATAGTGGGGGGGGGGGGGAGGGGGGGGGAAGGATGAGATAGGCATAGAAGGGGAGAGAATAATTATGGAGATGAGGGAGCAGAGAGAGGGATAAGGAGGAGATGGACCGATAGAAGAATGGAATACATACATGCTCAGTCAAAACTGGGTTAGTATAAAAATAAAATAATGTAAGGTTTTCTCTTAAAACTCCTAGTACTGTTAATTTCTTGTAGTGTATTTGTGGCTAGCTTGTTAAAGACCATATGCACAAAATTGAGATGCCTGCAAGAAATTATTTTGGAACTTGTATTACAAGAACTTCAGAAATGAAATGAAATGATCATGTGGTATTGTTGGCCAGGAGGCCCCAACCATGTAAGTTCAGCTGCCAGGTTGCAAGTCATTTCAGGTGACTACGCTGAGCAACTCGCACATTGGTGATGACAATGAAGTGATGATGAGGACACCCTGTCCACAAACGCAGAAAATCTCCAACCTGGCCAGGAATCAAACCTGGACCTGCTGCATGTTAGGTGAACAGGTAACCACTCATGTGAATTTTAAAATTTTCCCGGCGAATTGACTGTTCAAACAAATTTCGGGCTTGCAGCCGGTCGTCGTTCAATACTTCGCACGATATTTCAACTGGGCACCTGCCAGTCATCTTCAGGTGAGCCGTCGCAGAAGTCATCTTCAGGTGAGCCGTCGCAGACAGCCTGCGACGGCTCACCTGAAGATGACTGGCAGGTGCCCAGTTGAAATATCGTGCGAAGTATTGAACGACGACCGGCTGCAAGCCCGAAATTTGTTTGAACAGATAACCACTCAGCTATGCAGGTAGACAGAACTTCAGAAATCTTCAAAGATTTCTATAGATGTTGTAGAGTTACATATTTTACACAAGATTGTTACTGATTATTTTTACACCTGAATGTGAGCACCACAGTGAAGCAAGAAAATAGTCATGAGGACAAAAAGAATTGTGTCCATCTATTTTCTAGAAAGTAGACCGCTACAGAATGTTATGATACCACCTCACATTTAATTGAATAAAATGAATTCTACAAAATACGCTGCGAATCACACTTAAGTGCCTGGCAGAGGGGTCATCGAACCATCTTCATAATAAGTCTCTGCTATTCCACACTCTCACAGGGCGCGGAAAGAACGAACACAGACACCTTTCCGTGCGAGCCCTGATTTCCCTGGTTTTATTATGGTGATCGTTTCTCCCTGTGTAGGTCGGCGTCAACACCATATTTTCGCATTTGGAGGAGAAAGTTGGTGATTCAAATTTCGTGAGAAGATCCTGCCGCATCGGGAAAATGCTTTGTTTTAATGATGTCCACTCCAAGCCCTGTATCATATCCGTAACACTCCCCCCCCCCCCCCCCCCCTCTTTCTCGATAATACAAAACGCGCTGCTCTCCTTTGTACTTTCTCGTTGTACTCCGTTAATCCTACATGGTAAGGATCCCACACGGCGCATCAGTACTCCAGAAGAGGACGGCCAAGCGTAGTGTAGGCAGTTTAGTAGATCTATTGCATCTTCCAAGTGTTCTGCCAACAAATCGCAGTCTTGGTTCGTCTTCCCCACAAAATTTTCTGTGTTCTTGCCAATTCTAGTTGTTCGTAAATGTAACCCATAGGTGTTGAGTTGAGTTTATAGCCTTCAGATTTGACGGATTTATCGTGTAACCGAAATTTAACGGATTCCTTTTAGCACTAATGTGCATGATATCACACTTTTCCTTATTTAGGGACAACCGCCAAAATTTTCTAAATCGTTTTGCAATTTGTTTTGATCTTGCGGTGTCTTTACTAGTCGCTCCACAGTGTGGGAGGAGTGAGAGGGTGGCAGCCGGCGCCGGCAGGCAGCCTACTCCCGGGGCCGCCGACCTTCGCGCACGCACCATATGTTGTGTCTCAAGGGACCAACAAACGTTAAATGCGGCTATAAAGTCAGACTCCTCACGGTGCATGCCAATATTATAGGACGTGACTATCATGTTGCGCATGCGAACAGGGTTTCTTCCTCTTTGCCACTTTGAACAGCGACATCATGCTGCGCAATGTACGTAGTACAGGCACTACCAACATCTTTGCACAGCATCTATCGCGTGTGATAAGCGTATTGTCCATCAGATTCCACCCGGTCTAATAGCATCTGAAGATGTCCAATGTAGACCGAGGCATGTAACGGTTGTGTCGTAAAAAGTGACTGCGTCTAAAAAAAAGTTCACAATACTTCAATCGCCGATTTCCTTCGATGGCATGTTTGTTTTTCCATTCAACAGGTAAATATTCCCTGCTGGATAAATTCACATTGGGGCATTCAAGAATACGAAATAGCCTATATTTCTTCCAAGATGGGTACTGAGGATGGACAAATTAGTCATTACTAAACCCCAACTATCTATTTCCTTCGATTGTAGCTTCAGCGACTAAGGTAGAGCTATGGGACAAAATAATATGTTACTGTTCCAAGTGTTGAGAGAGACTTCAATCATAAATACCGACATCGGTACCAATGTCGCATTGGTATGACAACTGCCGGTTTCTAAAGAGATTAAAAGCTCATTAATGAGCTTAGGTGTCGAACCTAAGGTAGGCTCACCTTGACTAACGTACTTGCGTCTAACAATGTCATGTGAACGCACATGATTACGGTTAAAACGCCAGAACCAGATACCACACTAAATTGCAGAAAAATTTAGGCTGTAGATTAAATTTCATTATTTTTTGTTGTTTCCCCAAAACGCAGCACAAAATTCCAAACACACTAGACCTGATATCACTGGATCAACTTTGCATCACTGTGGTCCATACTCCTGTGACAATATACATCACTCGGACAGAAGGCATCCATAATGGACTACGAGGCAGTACTCACTCCCCAATTGCCTGGCAATCGGCTGGTAGTCTTAGCGTATAGCTAATCGATCTGGCTAGTATAGCTGGACTCGTAATAAATGGATGGGGGGGGGGGGGCGACGTCTGTAGCTATAGACTACGAAATCAACAAAGTTTGCATAATATAATTTTAGTGGAGGGCGTCTAAGGAGAATATTAAGGGAAGTAATGCGCGGAGACACTTCGTGTTTCACTTATGGGGAGAACTCTTAAATTACGCTTCTTTTTCTTTATTCATTTTTCCTTACAGTAACTGATGAACCGCGGACCAACCGCGGGCGTTAGCTTCACGCCCACCATTTCATTTGTATGACTAATTGCAAATGGATGAGCTTCTGTAAAAACAAAAACCAGCCAGAACAAGAGACACGTCGGTTTCAACACGCACATACTGGGTTAGGAGTAGACTGCTGACAGGGTTTTTGCTGTAGTTGCGTCAGACTGAACGGATATCCGTAAGGAATCCTGCCAAGCATAACTAATCAACGATCCCCAGTATGTTTATTACGAGATTCGTGTTACGATACTGAGTGAACCCTACACTGAAATTGTGTCCGTTTGCAATAATGAGCCCTACACAGGTACCAACAGACCGACCAACCGACAGACAAATAGGACGTGTGTAGGGGTTTTGACCGACCGACTGGCAGACGAACAATCCTTTTCGGGATGTCGGGCGGGTAGGGGTCACACGACAGCCGACATTCCATTGCGCCCAACAAACTGTGCCATGTGCACCGCTGCCCTGCCAACTACCCGACAAAAGTTCGTCTTTTGTCACTGCACGCGTTATTAAATGCTGTTTGCGAGGTTCACGAAACAATAAGGCCAGAGTTTTTGGAGAAATTTAAATACTGTACATGTTTGTGCGACATGTCGTGCGAGGAGTATAGCAATACAGATACAAGAAATGAAGTAGTTTTTTTTTCATTTTTTTAACGAATCCGTAATAGTTTCGTGTTGCAGAATAAAAGACCGTCCGCCTTCTGTATTTCCGTTTCTAGGTTTTATTTTCACTACTTATCGCAAATGAAATCTAAAAACCGGAATACCGACTCAACGGATGTTAATTCGTAAAATATACTTGCTTCGTAGTTGTTAGTGTTCTATATCCAAGCCCTCTCCTATGTAGACTAAACTCTGGGACTTTTTTTTACAGGTCTAACAGTTGCTAAATGCTTCAATTCTTGCGTATTTCTTGTTGTATTTATTAAATGATGTGTGTCACCACCGTGTGTAGACTTTCTTGTTCGAATTTGAAATGAATTCCTTAAACTTACACGTTATCATTTATGCTACATACATTTATAAATTAATAACGTTAACACGAACGTCTGTTGTTTTATTTATTTTGCTTTAGATTATTTATTTCCTGAATCAACTGTAAATCACGTTGCAAGTTTCAGGTATCATCGTAGCTGATAAGTGTGGGGACACAACTGCACTGAATCTGACGTCTTCGTAACTTCAGCCAGTCGTTAGAAATCACAAAGTAACCAATAACCTCTCCTCGCAGCTTAAAACCTCTCTTATAATTATACTCTTTTTCGTTAAGAATTGTTTGATGATGTTCAGCACTTCCGAAATGCATAATTCATCCATTCTTCGATGATTACGCAAATCATCGGATCCCAGCTGCCTAAGTAACAGAACATGGGCGAATTTATTTTCTTGCATTACCCACTTCCTTGTCCACAGATTTGTCTCGGTCTTCTGTCCGTATTACCTCTAAAACAGCCAAGGCAAACCTCCGTTTTGTTTTTATGTAAAACTGAGCGGGTTGCCATAGAACGTAAACACAATGAACTAAATAAATCACAACAACATGGTGGTGCTGTAATCGCTGAGTGCAGTCGATCGGGACGTGTGTAGGCTGACACGAAATTGGTCGATCGGTCGACCAATAAATTTGTGCCTTAATCGGTTAGTTGTTTCGCCAGAATAAAGTTCCTGTTTCCTACGTGGAGACTGATTAAGAGAAAGTCGAAAACATTCACTCATTACCTGCAAGCAGTCAGTGGGCGTTATTTGCCGATGCGGCAATTGAGTGGATGTGGAACGGGAGAAAAGCGAGCAGTGCGCCTTCCCCGCCGCCAGGTGTCGCGCGATGCGCGGCTGTTTGCCCACCGACTGAGTGGCTCAGCGCAGGGTCAGTGGTGGCCGCGCCGCGCCGGGCGGCAGCCGCTCTCGTGTCTAGTGCGCTTTTCGCGAGAGGCCTGTTCTCCACCAGAACAGTAAGCGGAACGAGTTATCGCGCGGTTTTAGTTTCGTCAACATTCAAATTTCGTACATCATTCGTTTCCTTTTGCTGAGCTGCGTAAGGCTTAAATCTGCAGAATGATGGTAAGTGGTCTGAAATGTTGCGCAGAAATGTTGTATAAGCGGTGGAAGGGTCTTAGTTACCGAAATAGTCATCTTAAGATTCACGTTTGCTTGCAAATAAACTGGGTTTCTGACGGATTCCGCCTCATACAAAACTAATTTTCTTCAACCCAGACGTGTTTCGCTGAAGTTACAGAATCGGAATGTTTTAGTTTTCTATTTAAATAGGCTTATTTACTATCGGTAAATGCAGGATTTCAGTTTTTGATCGTTCACGAATTTGAGCAGAATTTTAATAGCTCAATAACATTAGCTCAAATTTCAGTATCTGGTATAGTTATAATGCGAAGTACAGAAAGTCACAGAACCCACAGCAAGTCTTTACATGGTATGTAGAAGGAAAAAAAAATATATTTCCAGATCCGACTATTTAAAAACCACAAGGACTGATAGTAAAATGCTAATTTCCACGTTGTGTGTCAGAAAACGAATAAGAAAATCATTGATGCTTTAACGTCAGCGAAACCTGTCAGGGTAGCACCGAGATAAAAGTTGGCTCAATGCGGAAATTATGAAAAAAAAGTTTAGCTCTAAGCATAGTTCGCTCGTCAATTTCTCGGGTTTAATATGTAATGCAGTTTGGAGATCTACGATTGGCACGTCCGTTACTGTAGCTGGTTGGTGCCAGCGTGAGAAATGTGGGTACACTTTTGCGAAGTTGAGTACCGTTCGGCAAGTAAAGCTGATTGAAGTTGGTGGTGACTTGATTCTTTAAATCCTGCTTGTTCTGTAGGTACGCTCCTTGGGACTTGGACGGTATCAGTCCAGTCCCACGGGAGGTGGTTTTTTCTGTCGCTTTTATTGTCCATCTCAAGGGTCTGGCTGCATATGTATCCACTGGAGGTGTTCGTTTAGGGTTGGTGGTAGATAATTTTCATTTTTTTTTTCAACCATGGTCATGTCTCAGATACAGTGAGGGGATCAGACAGTGAAACTAGGTTCTTGGCTGTGTTTCTACAATTGCTTGTAGACCTGACTGTACCACGGAATCTATCCACTGTCGTATAGAACTGACGCCTTATGTTTTTAATGGTTGTTTTTAGTAAGTGTTAGTTTCCTCATGTAGTGGTGATTCTAGTAAGAGGGCAGCGTGGAAGCTCCAGCGGAGGGCTTTGCTCTGTACACGTTGTAGGCTGGTCACTCCGGTTTACTACGCCGTGCGACGGTACATTAGTGCCGGCAGTACTACGGCCTTACGGAGGACTACGCAATACGTCGCTTCGTCCATATTAGCCGAATGCTTCGAAAACGCGTAACCTGGCAACTCAAGCACGTTGGAAATGCGATTCTGCCATTACATGGCAGCGAAAACGGATTGTGGAAATTGAAAACCTGCAGCTAGAAACGGACTTCCAGAACATAGTTTGGCTTATTTACAGGACCAACCAGAAACTGTACTGAAAATCCGTAGACGTTGTTGTAGAGGCGTTCACAAAACCGCGCCACATCAGCGGTTGTCACACGCGAAGCAGCCGTGGCAAGCCAAGCCCACTTCAACTCCTTCGCTGCGTACCGACTTGCCAGGAGCAGCAGGAGGGGCCGCTTAAAGTCACTTGACACCTGGTGGACGTCGAGCGTCAAGTCGGGACGCGGTTCCCCTAGCTTCTGTTGCTAATGACTGTGACGTCGAAGAGACGAGACCTTCATTTTACAGCAGCGGTGGCCCCGATGGCTTGCTACTGTGGCAACGCTAAGATTTACAGTTCCGTTGACGATGACATCAAGTAGGTAGTGCCGCCGAGCGCTGGTAGTGTGGGGGACGAGGAAACTTAAAGAGGCTGCGCACTTCGTCCTTGCGTCCGCTCGAACGATTTAGGTAAGGCGCAGTGAACCTGCATCGGGATCTGAACCCGTTGCCTTCAGAATGTGGGCCAAACGCACAGACCACTCAGCGCTGTGAGGTTGTCCTCTCCTATACCGTAGCGGGTAATGCTTCATGGATTCGGGAAATGCCGAGTGGCTGTGAATCGAATGCTACATCTAATTTAAGGCAGTCGTGGGCTTATCACTAGTGTTACGGTGCTTAGTGACCAGATAGTTGCTCTTAATGTGCTGTAGGCTGAAGAAACGCATTTGCTTACAGCTCTGATATACTTCCTCACTGTGACATCTTTACACAAGTTATATTTTAACTAAAGTTCAGTCTTGATCACATTTGTCTCAATAACATAGGTAACCGGTTTCGGTTATTTTTACGTGGCGATCTTCAGACCTGTGAATTGATTTTAGGAAATACTAGAAACCAATCTTTAAATAAAATGAAAGTGTCTAATGACGTCAAAATTTTTTAACAAGATAAAATAAAATTAATTATACCCATGCAAATAAAGGCTTACTTGAATATCTTAGAAGAAATCGAGATATATGCTCATTTGAAAACTAAATCAATACTGCTCAATGAACAATTAGATTTTCGCGAAAAATATTTTTACGACCTTTTTGACGAAATTTTATAATAAAGAGCACCTACTCTTTTGTTTTAAAATGTAAGATTAGTTATACCCATGGCAAAAGCTATGTATGTAAAATATGCTGTAAAACATAAAAATTTTATTAAATTGACATTATTATAAAAACTATTACATCGATGAGTTCTAAATATTTAATCAGCGGTCTCATCAGTTATTCAGATACACATAATGCGGGTCGACAGAAGCGTCCGATCCCACGCGTCGGCTTTGACCCGTGACGTAAGGGTATTGTGTGTGACGTCATGACGGCGTGGAGTTTGGTTTGAGTGTGGCTGTCTCCAGTTCTGTTTTATTTTATTTACTTTTCTGATCTGTTCGTTCTATCCCGTGAGATTTTTAAAAAGATAAAAAACACTAATCAGCTACTGAAGCATCTTTATCTTCTATGGGTTGCAGGGGTTACGACCCCTGGGGAGGTGGGTGGGTATTCATGCATGGCTGTCTTCACTTACACGTTGTAGCTACGCAAGGCGTCTAAATTTTTTATATTTAGTTTGCCCCCACCCAAAACACCCCATTTCCCGTGCTTGTCCCGTTAGTGTCATTAGGCTTCTTATGGAAAGTGTGTGTGTGTTTGTTTTTGTTTCCGCCATATTTGTGACGTCATGGGTCAAAGCAGACGGGTGGGATCGGACGCTTCCGTATTTCCCATAATGCGGAACGTACTCTTGGCTGCTACCCTACTGCTACAAAGAATGTTGCTATGAAAACTACAGTTAAAGTAAGACGATTCTGCAACATCCAACAAATTAAAAAGGAAGCCATGGGTATAATTAATTTTATTTTATCTTGTTAAAAAATTTTGACGTCATTAGACACTTTCATTTTATTTAGATTGGTTTCTAGTATTTCCTAAAATTAATTCACAGGTCTGAAGATGGTTACGTAAAAATAACCGAAACCGGTTACCTATGTTATTGAGACACAAATGTTGTGATCAAGACTGAACTTTAGTTAAAATATAATAGTCTATTGATCACTGTATTCCAAAAATGTTTACCAAAATTTACACAAGTTGTTACGTCTTAAGTCAGTAGCTGCATTAGTGCGCATCAGAACGTAGGAAGAGTCATCAAAGCAGATAACTTCTTTTGTTCGTGGAAACGCTTAACATACCGTACTAGTTT
The DNA here is from genome assembly GCF_023864275.1 of Schistocerca cancellata. Taxonomy (NCBI): domain Eukaryota; kingdom Metazoa; phylum Arthropoda; class Insecta; order Orthoptera; family Acrididae; genus Schistocerca; species Schistocerca cancellata. The sequence goes on along the minus strand of NC_064634.1, from coordinate 457,925,242 downwards.
CCCTGCATTATATGTAAAAAGCGTTAATCAAAAGATTAACTGTTTTGTCGGAGTCGTAATAATTGCAGAGATGGGAATCATTTGGGTCTCCAAAGGAAATACAGTAATTCCTTCTGTACAGCAGAACTAAGACTAAACATCGGCGTTCTCACCGAAACTGAACAAAAAGTTTGAAAACCTGAAGAAACAAAATCTTCAGGCTTATTTTGTGTAAATGTCAAACTGACCGCTCCCTTACGCGGAAGTTTGTGATTGTGTACTAAAATAAGTAGGTCCCTTGGGTAACGAGGACCAAACAAAATGTCATCCCTACGAGAATAGCAGAAAAGGGTAGCTTTGGAGTATGTAAATCGTGTGTGGAGAGTTTATAAACTTCCTCCATACTATAACAGAAAATATATTCGCTACCTTACGGTGAAAGCAAATGTAACGAATTTCCAATTGAGCTGGAAAACATTAGGTTTTAAGTACAGCAATTTCTCTGGAAATCCTTTCGAATTCTTCTTTCGGATCGAAGATGTTAGCAGCAGAAATTGCTAAATCTCCCTAAAGTAAAAGGAAAATCTGAATTTTCTCACGTATTTAACATGCACCTCTTTCAGCCTGTCTTTTCAAATATACCTGGATGAAAACAATTTACACAGAATCCTCATATATTTCAGAGGACGCATCAACTGTAACCTACCACAGAGGTAACTGAGTCTCGTTTACGCTGGGGCAACACCTTGAAACATCTTGGCATGCTACGAAAATGTGGCGTGCATCGTCTTGTATGCTACAGAAGGCAACATCTTGTGGCCTGTGTTGCTTGCGGCAAGTTAATTTACATCAAAGAAACAGGATTTGTGCCACACTGAGTCAGTCTTGCAGGAGAATGGGAGATACGTGATTACGGCGGCTGCTTACTTAGTCATCGCGCATGCAGCTAACAATGGAAATGAAACTAAACAAACAGAAGAGGAAACGATGGTGGGAGAGAAGAATATTTTTAAAAAAAGGCCCACGGACGAGTGTACTAGAAAATATAGCAGCAGATGGCGCATTATTTAGTAATTTTAGGAGAATGTCTAATATAGACTTAGATTATTTATTCTATTCTTTCCAATTCTAGAGAAAGATACCAATTTCCAACGAAGTATTTCACGAAGAATTAGACTGGCCATCGCGTTACGATTTTTAGCCACTGGGAATTCGCACAAGTCACTAACGTACTTACTCAATATTCTGCTATTTCCCTCGGTCGCAGAAGTTTGTGAAGCTATTTCACCAATGTGGAAGAATTAAATAAAGAAAAGTACACATCCAATACTTCATTTAAATTTTTATTTTAATTTTTAACTGAGTTAAAATCGAAATTAAATCATTGGTACAAGGTATTTCAAGAGTATTTTAAATCGCAAAAATTGATAAAGCGCTTCTGATGTAGGGGATGATGACCTCAGACGTTAAGTCCCATGGTGCTTAGAGCCATTTGAACCAGTTTTTCTTCTGATGTACCTGGTACTTCAACGAATTATTCTCACCAGTGTCGTTGTCAGTGTATATAATTTCGCAGTCATTGTCTGAACTTATTTTTGTACTGGTCTCCGATAAGACAAGCGGTAACGATGTGAAGCTGGGCGTTCGCTTCTCATACTCCCCCAACGCTGCTTTGAACAGCACGTTTCCGGTGATGTGCTTAACATACGTGTATGTTGTCTGGGGAAACTTTCTCATTGCACTGACGATGAAATCTCCACACAGTCCATTCATCTCTAAGTTTTTAAAAATCTGGTAAGCTTCCTCAACTCGAACATCTCTCTCCATTTCTTAAGCTGTTCCCCTTTTGGGTTTAGTAGTTCTCTTTCGCTGTGTTTCCCCATGAGACGTAGTTCGTGTTTGAGGCACATTTCCTTCAGAAGACTGACTGGCATCTTCGTCTTTTGTGTCTGTCCGCATTCTGAAAAAAATAGGCAAGTAATGATGTTTTACTTTCCAGATTCCAAAGGATACTGAAGAATGAGAGAACGCAGAATGAAAGAACGTTGCCAGAAATTTCGGAGAGAAGGGAACTTCCATTAATGTGGAAAACATATGCAAATTATGTCCTGCCAATGCTGGAGATGAATATATTAACTACAAAGAATTTAGCATCGTCCTTAGGGCCATCGCAAACGCAAATTAATGGTTTCAGTATGTACATGTTGGTCGTCAGGACCGCATATCAGATGGAGTTTTTTTAGAAAACTTAGTTTCATAAAGCGTTAACGGAAAATTAATTCCTCCCCCAGAATCTCTTCCAGGAAGAGAATTTGACACTACGTTTTAGCAGCGGACGAGGCAGTCCCATTGACCACAAATATGATGAAACTGTGTGCTGGTCAATCACCCAGGTCGGAGGAAAGAATATTTAATTACCGACTTTCTTGGGCACGACGTACTGTCGAAAACACTTCCGAAATGTCCTCTGCTTCTAGTGTGTTTAGGAAGCCACTGTTAAAGTTGAAAATGCTGAAATAGTTAAAAAAGCTTGTACGTATCTCCATAATTTTTAAGACAAAGCGCAACGTCCAGAAGACGTAGATAATGGTGTAATTACTCCTGGAGAGTGGAGAAAAGCTACTCACAACTATAGCGGTTTAACGAATTTATCAAATGTACTTCGAAGACCTTCCTGTGATGCACAGGCAGTACGAGAGGAATTCAAAGAATATTTTGACATAACATGAAAAGGTTCAGTGGCAAGAGATACCGTTAGTATTCTCCTGCGTCAAAGTATATTAATCATGTTCATACTACAGTGTATATTCATTTACGTAAATGAATAGAATTATCCAGACGAAAACTTTAGTTAAAACTTGTTTGTGTGGTCCAGTATAGTAAAATGTATTCCGAAATTACTGTTTACATCTATCGATTACATACTTGAAAGCATTTGGTAGAAGGTACTATATGTAGCCTATTTATTACAACAATTTAAAAAAATTGACTAACAGAATAAAATTTCCTCTTTTAAAAATATACTTACTGATAATTTTGTTGCCATATATTGTTATACTAAAGTACGTAGTTATGAAATATGAATAGTTATTGAAATAGATACTTACAATTTAGCTGTCCATTCCTGCACGTGCTTCCGTCACATGTAAGATGAATTTTGATTCATATGTGAACATTTTTCGTATTACCCGCAGAGCCGCTTGTTCATTCGTCACACGCGTGACACATTTCTTAGGTTTTTAATCTTCTTACAGCGCTCTCATCGACTTCATATATTAAAGCGAGATTTTGCCTAACGTCTCTTTTCACTACATTATTTTTATAATTACTTTCACATACGTTCCACAGAACCTCGGCTTTTCTGTAATCCTCTATGAATGCTAAATACTTCTCGCTCGACCACTCCATATTTCCGAATTTACCGCTGTCGCACAGAAAAGTCGTACGAACCCACTCAGCTGGGGAGCTGGATACGCCACATTGCCGCAGCTTGCGACATGACGCACTGTTGTCTATGCTGCACGAAACACGGGACGACATGAGTCGTGTAGAATGCGTAACTGTTGCATGCCACAATGTTGCGAGATGTTGCTCCAACGTAAACGAGGCGCCTGAGAGATGTAAATCCTAAATGCAGTAGTTGTAAGATTGACCGTCAGCATAGCCGAATGTAAGCGTCCGTGCAACATTTAACTTTTAGTCATAAAATGCGAGCTATATTCAGTAGATAATGGCAGCACTAAATTCCAAAAATGGAGTAGTCCAACGCAGTCTGACTTCATAGCCTGCAGAAAACCTGAGTTGCTGTGGAACGTACGTCAAAGCAATTATGAAAATAACGTAGTAAAGAGACGTTATACGGAGCCTCTGCTCAAAACATAAAATTGACGAGAGCGCTATGAAGAAGATAAATCTAAGAAATGCATTTCGTCGTGAGCACTCCCGAGTGACGAATGAAACAAAGATTGTGGGCGTAATATGGAAAGAAAATGGTTCGCATACGAATCATTAAAATTTATTTTCCATGTGACGGAACCACGTGCAGGAATGGACAGCTGACTTGCTACTATATTTCAGTAATTATATGTATTTTATAATTGCTGTAGTATGCCAATCCATGGTCATAAAATTATCAATAAGTATTTTTGTAAAATAGGAAATTCTACTGTTCCTAGAATCTTTATTCAAAAATGATTCAGATGGCTCTGAGCACTATGGAACTTAACTTCTGTCATCAGTCCCCTACAACTTACAACTATTTAAACCCGACTAACCTAAGGACGTCACACATCCATGTCCGAGGCAGGATTAGAACCTGCGACCGTAGCGGTCGCTCTGTTCCAGACTGTAGCGCCTAGAACCGCTAGGGCACCTCGGCCGGCGAATCTTTATTAAAATAGTGTTGTAATCAGTAGCCTACCTATCGCACCTCCTAAGATATGCATTCGAATAAATATACAATAGACAGATGCAGTATACCACATGAACAAGTTTTTAGTAACAAAGTAACTAAAAGGTTTTCATTATATAATTCCGTTTATTTACATAAACAGATATTGATCGTAATACATTGTATGGTTCTACTGGTACATGTCCTGCGTTTTCAACCTTTCTTTATTGTGTCGTGACATATTGGTTGAACTCGACTTGTACTTACAGCTGCGCTTCACTCGGCGATATTTCGGCTAAATTACGTAAATCTGTATAATCGCGAGTAACTGCTGTCCAGTCCCAAAGAACTGCACTATTAACTACCTCTTTCGTGTCAAAACTCGTTGGAGGTGAATAGCTTATTCTGGAACTTCCATTCTGCCTTAAAGTGTTGACTTATACAAGCTTTTGTAACTTTTACGGCATTCTGTACTTCAAGCGACAGGCTTCCCAAAATCTCTGAAAACAGGACAGTACTAAAAACGCATTTTCCACAATGTCTTGCTGTAGAAAGTCGGTAATTCTCTCCTGTGACTTCGCTAATTGACCAACGTATGGCTTCATTGTATTTTTGGTCGATGGAAATGAATCACCTGCTACAGAAAGATATGGTCTCAAATTTTCTCTACTTGGAAGAGATTCGGAATTTTTATTTGCTTCCAACATAGTTGGACAGGTTTGGCATCTATCGCACCTATGCAGTGAAGAAACTTCCACTCCGTCCGTATGCTTTCTTCATATATTCTCCTCTTCCACCATTGTTCCCCGTTGATTCTTGTTTCCATTGTTAGCTTCATGTGCAGCGACAAAGTAAGCCGCCGCTGTAATCATTTAATCACCCGTTCTCTTTTAAGACCGACTCAGTACAGCACAAATTCTATTGCTTTGGTATAATAACCTGCCGCAAGCAAAATACGCCATAAGCTGTTGCCTTTTGTAGCATAGTACTAGACGCACGCGTCATTCTCGTAGCATGCTACGGTGTTGCATGGCTTTGCCCCAGCGTAAACAAGGCATTAGTACGAGGAAAACGAAGGCGCCATAGTCACGTTAAGTTTGTGCCGAAGCGCAGTGCGCGTTGTGTAGCAATCGCAACTGCATTCTGTCCGGAAACCAGGCTAGGAGTGTGTGAGCGTTTCCACCCACAGCCTACTTCCCCCTTCATTCTCTCGCGCTTGGTGGGCGAGGAAAACGGCGGAAACATCTCGTGATTTATCTGAATTGCCGTGAGGGTCGTTTCGTATGATTTTAGCCAGTAACACTACACTTCGGATGTCCGTCCTTTCCGTTGCTTGCTGCCTATTAATAACTGTCGTCGTGATGTACGACGGAAAAACATTGCATATTCTGAAAAACAGCGATTCACTTGCTACTGTGTACTGTCACCCGACTGGCTACGATTAACAACGAATTGCCAACAGCATCACGCAGCTGAGCCGCGGGTGCTGTAACGCCCCGTAGCCCATGTACGAAGTGACGCGTTGCGAGATTAGTTGGGACAGCAACAGAAAAGGCTTCTCCGGGTCTTCGCCGCAGTGACATTTTCTAAACGTGGTGAACAACGTTAACGCAGTGCCGTGGCAGCCTCTGGGGAGTCACTCTGAAAAAAAAGGGAGTAGAGTGGAAAGGTTGCGAGATATTGTGCGGGCATTCTCTGTAAGTATGCGTTAGACTCCACTTTAATAGATATTCATCAGAGTAACTGACTTCAGAGGAAGATCCTTTCCCCCGGTAAAAGTTACGTAGTGGATCCCTTGCATTTTTAGACAAGATTATTACATATGAAATACGTACATCATATTTCTAAAGACTCGTCCATTATCTACTGAATATAGCAGTTTATGACGAAAGGGACGTTAAATATGGCGCGAACGCTTACATTCGGCTATGCTAAAGGTCAGTCCTACAACTACTGCATTTAGGATTTACATTAGTTGGCTTGGCGAACTTACAACCAAATTATCTTGTAATCTAACGTACACGTAGAGCTACGCTGCAGATATCACCGTACCCAAGATTTAGTGTTGGGGGGGGGGGGGGGGGGAGTTGTCAGTGTCACTATGCCTATCCATTTCCCCTTAGCCTCATTTGCAGTTCTCGGTCTCGTGTGAATACAGTGTAGCGCTTTTGTTGTGTATGTCAAAGTTGGTCCGTATCTCTCTACACTGTGGAGCTGGTTGGGATGATGAACAGAATACGTGACGAGAGATTGTGGACGGGTTTGGGATTGAAGGGGAGCCTTTAGCTCGTTGTAAGTAATTTCACGTAAAGGCAAAAAGTTCTTGCGTCCATCGGGAAAACATACAAAACAGATTGATTTTCTTTCTACAAATCAGAAGTCGCAGATACCTGCCGTGACATGTTTCGTGGATTACGTAAAAAGGATTGTGGTAGACTGTTCGAGATGGTCTTTGCTGCTCGTCCAGGTGAACAGCGCTACTTGATAGGGGTAGTTAACACTGCATAAGCAGCTAAAGCCGGAGCAAGATAATGCAATTAACAAGCCGGACCCTTATTACGGGGTGTTTTAGCTGAAACATTGTCCGGCCCACTGATTTCAGACATTGTTACCCTACATATCTTCAGGCGACATAATACAGAAGTAACTACAGTAAATAGTTGCAGTTGAATGATACGCTGATTCCGGTTGTGTGGGAGAAAAACTACAGATCTGGTTAAGAGGCGATCTCCACACGTCGCAGATATCAAGACCTAATGAATATCATAAATGTTTACAACGTGTCTGTTTCAGCGAGTTTAAAGATGAAAAATGAACCATTTAGAAGGCAGATCACGCCACGGTTTGGTTTACCTCTGACAGTTTTCTTCCTAACTGCCTAGCTGCACAAAATTTTGTACCTTCTTTGTCTCCTCGCACACTTGGTGACTGTTTAGAAGTTATCATTTCAGTAGGCTCACTTATAATTTCGGCTACGTCTGTTATAAAATCAGTAACATTAAACTTCTCCTTGTTTCTCTTTGCAAGCTCGTGCTTCTCCGGAATCTGTCATCACACACACACACACACACAACGCGCCCACTCGCTCGTATATTCTCTATCGAACACGCCCGCGCATGCTCTTGGGCACGATACTGGTAGTCTAACATTCTGGATTCAAAGATGTGTAATAATACAGCACCGAAGGAGGTCACATGCAGTTTTTTCTCTCGGGAGTTAAGAGAGGGAAGGTTCAAATGGCTCTGAGCACTATGGGACTTCACATCTCAGGTCATCAGTCCCCTAGAACTTAGAACTGCTTAAACTTAACTAACCTAAGGACATCACACACATCCATGCCCGAGGCAGGATTCGAACCTGCGACCGTAGCGGTCGCGTAAGAGAGATAAGATTTTTAGACGCACTGAATGTCTTTACACAAACGTTTCTTACAGGATGTTTCAGGCGATACCCAGTGTCGACGGAAATACTTCCAGCTCTCCTAATAAAATTCTGTATACCATAATACCTTGGGCCGCGATCGAGAAGGTGAGCCGGCCGATGTGGCCGAGCGGTTCTAGGCGCTTCAGTCCGGAACCGCACGACCGCTACGGTCGCAGGTTCGAATCCTGCCTCGGGCATGGATGTGTATGATGTCCTTAGGTTTGTTAGGTTTAAGTAGTTCTAAGTTCTAGGGGCCTGTTGACCTCAGATGTGAAGTCCTATAGTGCTCAGAGCCATTTGAACCATTTTGAACCAGAAGGTGAACGTGGAACTACTGCGCTGTGCTTTCCAGTTAAAGATTATTCATAGAGTTACATGAACCTGTCGTTCATGTCCCCTCGTGAAATGCCGCGCAGGTCGCAGCCTAGACATGACCGCCCAGCTCTGCTCGTTCGATCCATGGTAGTTAGCTACCGCACAACCGAAGTTCAAAGGCAGTTTAAAAACAGTTGGGTACAATTTTCGTGGCAACCTACACGTCCCGTCGCATGGAGAAATTGCGACAGTTAGACGGGTGTCATTAAAATGTGTGAAACAATATGCTAAAAAACAAATTTCAACTTGTTTCTAAAATACAGCTTTGGTACACGGCGAACTAAAGACGGAGAAATACATAAGCGACAAAATCATTTTTGCTATGAATGAATGCTAACTATACTCTAAAGCTTCAGACGTTGTTTTGAAGTGCCTTTCTAAAATAGTTCGATAAGTGAGCTTAATGGCATGAGGAGGGGTCAGGAGTGGGAATAGGATTGGGGAGGAAGAAAAAAGGAAACAGCAGTGAAAGCGCGAGAAAGTTCCGTTTAAAGTGTCGGCATGCTTGCCATTAAGTCATTCGTGTAGTACTTCATAGTAGTGTGTCGTTGAGAACACGTAGTCATTTTTACAAGGAAGAGAAATTTTGTTATATGGCATAGGGAACTTGAAGAGCAGTAACTCCGGCTTCCATCGCGTCTGACGGTGAAGCTTGGACGCTGCGCATAGAGCACGCACGTAAACTTAATTCCCTTCACTTCGCTCAAACTAGTAATTATTTTATGTATCCACATAGCACTGGCATCCGTTTCTTCCAGAACGGCTGCACAATGTTCTTAGTTTCACTTAAGCAACAAAATTTTTTTAAGGTAGCATACGAAGAGTATAAGAACTTTAGCTATTGGATTTTGGTGACCACATGCGAACCAATTCCTTACGAATGAACCAACTTTGTCTACCCCCAAACCAGAATTAGGTCAGAAGTCTCTGAATTAGGTAAATGCGGCGCGTAAGGCCGTTTCCACACCGGAGGCATGGCCGTGCATCAGGCTGCAGCTAGCCGCTTTCGTCCTGCAGTAGTTTTTCGTGCGGCCAACAGCTCGTGTTAGCTAACAGTACTGTTAAAAAATGTTCCCCACAGAGCACCTACTGTTCGTTTTTCAGTAAGTTGAATCTAATATCCAGTGTCAACGAGGCCAATTTGAATAAACAATTAGTGACATATTTCAACTCTGATTTTGGTCTCATAAAGTGCGTTCTTATAACCACAGGATTTTTAGTAACAAAAATAACGCAATGGCTATTGGAGTTCCTGGCAATATCTTAAATCTTGACAGCCCCATTAATTGTACAGCTTACGGCTTCCATTCCATCGATACAGACGTCAATGTTGTCCCATGGGATATTATTCCCTTCAAGAAAATAATTTAGGGGACAAAACATTACAAATTCAGTGGTAGCCTTTTTCAGAAATTTGCTTAATGTCTTAACGCGTCGTTGGAACAATAAATTCGTAACAAAACTATCGTGATCGGAGACGAAAAGCTAATCCTTTCCTCAAGTTGAAAGCTAAATCTAATGCGCTACGCTATTTTATCTTTCTAAAGTGGGTCGTAAAGCTTCTTTAGCTGAGACTTCGTCTAACGTATATTTTACCATCCCCATAGCGGAAAGGTTAAGATACAAAATACTCACCGCGGCGACTAATAGCTAAGAAACCTCAGGCGCTTTTTATGGAGCGTTTTTGTTGTTTGAATCCAAACTGTTAAAATTGTAAGACACGTTTTTGAATGAAGAATTCAGTATTGTTTCCTGTAATCTCGACACAAACGCACTCAAAATGACTAAGAATCTTAGCTAAGGATACGTAAACTTAGTAATTTAACTGCTCTAGGTGAGGATATGTGGAAGCATTTAACTGGCCTAACTTGTTTTGCGACAATTTGAGCCACTTCTCCATCCTCTAAAGAAATACCGAAGACTATTTTGGCAAACTGGTGGTCCAGTACTGGTCGCACGAGTGGTCCGTAAGCTTCTCACCTGCATATAGACTGAACTTCCCCAGTGTTCAACCAATAAACCGAAGTCAGTCACCTGCATTACCCATGACTGAATCTAAGTAAGTCCATTTCATATCCTTACAGAGTGGTACGCCCGGGTATTTGTATGAGTTGGCTGATTTCAACTTGTTAACATCAGTCATGGGATACGTTTCTTTGCTTTTTGAAGTGCACAGATTTACCTTTCTGAACATACAAAGTCGCCAGTTTTTCTTCGCCTTCACCCTCTTTCGGTCAGTCTCGTCTGTCCACCCCACCCCTCTCCTTCTCACACCACTTTACCCACATTGCCCCGCTAGGAGACTGGTGGTTCTTATCCCACAACGGTTCCCGATCGTAACTAGTGTGTTCCAAGCTTGACCTACTTAGTTTCAGGAGTTAAGAACGAGCTCTTAACCTTGCCTTTGCCTGCGTGCGTACACGTCAAACATTCCACACGTATTCGTACAAATTTCTCCCTTCAGTTCAATTTTCATGCATCTGGATGTTCATGACGTCATATCTCCTGAACTGCCGTAAGAAAAAATTTTGCAGGTACATAGAGTGGTATAAATGCCTACTGTCTGCAAAATGTTGTGAATAGTTAGTAGTAAAGCATTACTAAAATTAAAATGTCATGTTTCAAGTGGCAGTTATACTGTATTAAGAGCGAAAATTTACCAAGCGATAAACCTTTCTCCCTTTCATGATTTCGTAAGGGTCGTCTGTGAGAAACATTCGCAAAGGTTTTAAATTGTGTAAAGTTTCTCTTTTAGTGCTCTCATTCTAAAATACCCCACCTCCACCTATTTGATAAGTGGTTTTACTTACGTAGCGATGCTTTTTAAAGTACTGACATGTTTACAGTGTTCGGTTGAAATTGGTGTACTGGTTTGAGATGAGATGTGGAAGTGGAACACGTTCATACAAAAACGAACATCCATTGTGTGTAAATGTAGTTCACCTTCCTGACAGATAGCGGAGTGCTACATAAGGATTAATGTGTGTGCTGATTGAGACGCGCGACACGTGCACTTTGAGAGGCCTGCCAGGCCTACAAAAGCCAGCTGCAATCGTTCCCTCACTCTTGGCCTCTCCACAGTTGAAATCTGGTCTCCAAAGGGTCTCGCAGACGAGTAAACGGATCACAGCGCTCCATTGCATACGGATGAGTTGGCTTCATTGATGTCGCGTGTCGGGAAATCACAGCGATCGGTCGCTGACTGCAAGGAAGTCCCAAGTAATCCGACGGATCGCCTAAGATTCGTGCGCAGTATGGCTGTTGGGTGCCAATATGGCTGTGACCAGATCACCTACTTATTAAGAGTGATTGTATCATTTTGTTTCTTCAGTTTTACCCACTTTGAGTGAAAACTTTACGTTAGTTTCTTTGTTCATGGAATAGAACCACTCTGACAAGTAAATATCGGGTCGAAATAGCCAATTACATTAAGTAATACAAAATGCACTCTGTAGTGATTACCATTTTGATGTTTCTGTTGTAGAATTGATAGGAAGGTCACAAATATTAAAGAAAGCCATGGGGTTCATCTGAAGATTTTAAATTACTTATGACGCAACTACGCATTATAAGCAATTTAACTTCTGAAGAGAATGATGTGCCATAGTATGAAGTGGATATTTAAATCAAAATATTCAGGCCAATTGTGCAGCTACATTAACGTCCCTTATTGCATGTTCTCTTCCTGTATAAAATTTGACAAGTTACCGTAACTGAATGCTGCTATTGACCTTTCTGTAGACAGGTTGCAAAAAATAGTGTAAATGCATGCAAGTATCAATAACGAATGTAAACGAAATTACAAACTTGGAATCAAAAGTTACATAAGCACGCTAAAAAGGCGTACAAAACCCACATGGTATTTGCGAAAAATTCTATACACTCTTAATGTAACATTCAATTTCCAAGAAAATCGTTTCGAAGCAAGGTCAGAGATCAAAATAACTGTGTTGGTAATTAAGGTTAAAGTTGTTCGGCAGATCGCTCATGTGTGAGTGGGTTAGGGTTGCCAGTTGCAGAAGCAGAAAAGACGGACTCGGCGCTGTATTTAGCTGGACATTGTGCCCTAAAAGCCGGACATCTTAAATAGAAAGTCAGATATTTTTAGTGTCCTGTTATTAATGAACTACATTGTTTGACGCCAGATCAACATCAAACATGCTTAATCCTCAACTACACACGCTATTTAGATTGACTTCAGTAACTTCGTGACTTCTGTTCGAAGAAACATTGTCTTCGCAACTGAAAGTCGCGAGCTCTATCTTCTTAACTCGTGTTTTCTACTGAAAATCTCCTGCTTGTACTCTTAACTTTACTATTACAGAGATCGCCTAAACTTTTTTTATTGGTCCTTTGCTCAACAAATAACTTGGTCTTTCTGCTGCCACTGCTTGATCTGCTGCATTCCATTAAATAAAAAACCTATTATTCATGCTGAGTGCGATGCATGTTCTGTATGGCGGCTGCTGCTGCTTACAACTACTACGTATAATTCAAGAGAAAGGGTTTGGTCAAATCTAAACTCGATAAATAACCCAAACAAGTAATTCCTTTTTACAGAACTATATTGTGAAAGCGATTCTTTCTCATTCAATTAACAGAACGCTAGAAGCTCTTCGAACAATTGCTTCGTATACAAATCTGCCTCCAGTGGCATTAAAGCAATATTACAAATTAATCAAACCCTTCAGAGACAGACTGAAATACTTCTCAATTAAATACATAGTGAAACAATTCCCTGACAATTACAAAAGAAACCAATGACAAAAATTGATACTTAATCTATTCGCTTAACAATGGTTTCCCTTAAGAATTAAACTCCTATCATTATCAAAGTTGACGTCTGCTGCTACGCACATACACAAACCCTTTTCTTTAAATTAATAAGCGCGCTGCAAATTATAAAAAATATCAAATCAATACCAAATCCTGTGTCGCTGCTGGCGGACACGGCAGTACGGCAGCTCGGCGACGACCCCTCGCCCAACACGTGCGCACCACAGCAGGCGGGCTCCTGCACTGGCTTCCAAACTGCCACTAATTAATACAACAATATCTTAGATTCCAGAGCTTGTGTATGCGCGCTGTAGCCAACCTTTAAATCCTAAGAGTATTGCCAACTCTCACAATAGTCAATGCTCCGACATAAACAGACATGTTTCTTGCAATTAAAAAATGTTTCAATGTTCAGAAACATGTTCTGAGATCAAATAATGGTGCATTAAACTGTAAAGAAGACATTTGTCAATGGGACTCAGTTTGCACAGGTGTTTTTGGAATTTAGAACGTGTTTTGTTAGCTTTCGTGTCTTTAACGTAGAACTAAGTGACATCGCGACTTTTTGATCGGTCCCGGTTGGACTTCAACGGCAGATTCGCCGACCCTGCTATCATTTTCAGTATTTGAGATGAAGCTGGTCCTTAATTCTGTAAGCGATAAGAAAATTAGTCATTTTCCTTCCTTGATATTTGCTTCGATCAGTGCCCTGCAGAATTGTTTCATGCAATCTCAACGCACAATCTCGCTATTTTTATTTGATGCTTCCCCTCTGATATTGTTTACTGTAAAAGTGTTAAATGTTAAAAATACGGTTGTTGGCCAACGCCTAGATCTTCTCAGCACTGAATCATTCATTCATCATTTAAGACTGATTATGCCTTCCAGCGTTCAGTCTGGAGCATAGTCCCCCTTAGAAAATTCCTCCATGGTCCCCTAGTCAGTGCTAACATTGGTGCCCCTTCTGATAAACCTATTACTTAAAAATCATTCTTAACCGATTCCAGGTACCTTCACCTTGGTCTGCCCCGACTCCTCCTACCCTCTACTGCTGAATCCATGAGTCTCTTGGGTAACCTTGCTTCTCCCATGCGTGTAACATGACCCCACCATCTAAGCCTGTTCGCCCTGACTGCTACATCTATAGAGTTCATTCCCAGTTTTTCTTCGATTTCCTCATTGTGGACACCCTCCTGCCATTGTTCCCATCTACTAGTACCTGCAATCATCCTAGCTACTTTAATATCCGTAACCTCAACCTTGTTGATAAGGTAACCTGAATCAACCCAGCTTTCGCTCCCATACAACAAAGTTGGTCGAAAGATTGAACAGTGCACAGATAACTTAGTCTTGGTACTGACTTCCTTCTTGCAGAAGAGATTAGATCGTAGCTGAGCGCTCCCTGCATTAGCTTTGCTACACCTCGCTTCCAGTTCTTTCACTATGTTGCCATCCTGTGAGAATATGCATCCTAAGTACTTGAAACCGTCCACCTGTTCTTTGTTCCTCCTATTTGGCACTCAATCCGTTTATATTTCTTTCCCACTGACATTACTTTCGTTTTGGAGATGCTAATTTTCATACCACAGTCCTTACATTTCTGATCTAGCTCTGAAATATTACTTTGCAAACTTTCAATCGAATAATTAGCACATTTTGATAGTTAAACACCGCCTTTGGTCGTATTGTAAAATTAGGTGATTGCAAGTTTGCCAGACAGTGAACTAACTTTTGGTGAACGGTGCATCGGGTATATTAGTAGTTTTTTGGCACGTGAGGCACTAGATTTTATCATGCACGAATCCAAACAATGGCTCAACTCGCCTGGACTTCCGAAACTGAAACTCCTTGAGGATTCCTCTTTTCTTCTCATTTTTCGCGTTGCTCCAACCCAAGACAAAATTGTTTCAAAGCACCTACTAAACAGAACAACGAAAACAAATCGTCAACTGTTACGTTGCTGTTCGAAAAATAGGTTCTGCTAATCTTAGAATGGTGCTGCAGGGACTGAATTTTCTCGCTCTGCCCAAATATATGAAAGAAAAGTAATTTTTGCGTCGCATAGGCACATAATTTTCAAACCGTATTTTCCGCGTTTTGATTCCAAATATACTTAATAGAAAAACGTTATATTCAGAAAGATAAGAAAATTTCATCTACAGTCGCATATTCAGAGTAAACGTACTTGGATATGCAGTTTCCCTCAGTATTAGCAAACACGTAAGAAATGGGAGGTAGACGATGTTTCCCTTTGGGCTTCACATGACTACATAGATCTCAAAACGGACAAAATAGTTAATCTAACTCCTTACAGCTGTGAACACACAACGTCCGGTTCCGTTAATAGACCATAAGGTTCGTAAATCTTGAGTATTGGGTTTGAATACACCAATAAGAACAAGTCTTCATTTCAACTTCATCAACGCGGCTATTTTGAGCAGGAAATAAACAGCTCACACTTTTCTAAAAGTGAGGTCGCATTCTTTCGAAAAAAGTTCCGTTGTTTCTTCATTGTGTGCTCTCATATATATCGTCGGTAAAGAGCACTATGACTCAGTAGGTAACAACTCAGCTTTTTTCTAGCATGGCCTTTGATAATGCCTGTTCTAGGCAAATACGTGAGAAAAAGGATAGAGAATTTTCGGGCGCTTACGAAAAATTTTCGTAATTTACTGGTTTGAGTGGTTTGGATACGTAATTTATTTCGTAGCAAATCAGCGTTTGTGATTCGCCGCTCAGCCAAAAATGTCACCCCCACTGAATTTCATTGTACATGAACGCAAATAAACGTGCGCTTTCGAGAATTTTCGGACTCTACTATTGTCCTTTCCATAATCTAGGAGCAGTCTGCAACAAATCGGCGTTGGTAATTTAAGTACTGTAGCAAATTTTTTAACATACTGTTACATCTACTCACGTAAAGAGGAATAGCCCTACATATTACCCAGCCCCCACTATGAATGCTGTTATCAAACACCTGGTGAGCTTTTTGACGTTCTGAAATCGCCGTAACTAGTGTTAAACGATTGGCAGCTGCTGCGAATTTGTGCGCTGGAAGAGCTCCAGAGTCGTGTCCCTCTGATACTCGAACCAGAGGTGCCTCCAGTACCATCCTCTCTACTGACGATAGAAAGTACAGGATCTGTCATCAGCCGTCCACTTGACTGGACTGCGAGTGGCGTATCAGTGATATGTCTGTGCGACCTGTAAGGGTGGCCGGGGACCATAGGGCCTTAGTGTTATCAGTTCCCCTATCCAGTAGTCTGAATTAGTCATTCACTGAAAAGGAGCCAGTGGTACCAGTTTTCGGAAACCTGTTTCGTCTTGTATTCGGAGGACGCAAATGCAAAAGGGCATCGTCGGCAGTTCAGACGTACGGCGAATGATGGCACCCATTAGGGAAATAGAAGCAAGTCACAGCAAAAGACAGCAAGCAGGTGCACTATTTGTGTATGCCTGGGGGCGTCATTCAACATGCTGAAGAGGCTAGGCTATTCCAGCAGCCATTGAGGGAACGGGCAGTCAACTGCAGAGTGAGGCCAGTTGGAAAAAATGCCTGTCGTCTGGACCCATAAGTCATCCTTGAGTCAATCCAGCGATTGGCAGAGGAGGTAGACGACCAGCCTTGTGTGTGGCATTTCAACGAGGCGCAGAAACTGCAGCATTGTTTCCAGAACTGATTTTCTCTGGCGCCGAGTCGAGACACTCCGAACATTCTGCGAAAAGCTAGGCTGCAACTTCCTCGATTTGCACCATCAGTTTGAGAACTATAGGGTCCTCCTAAGCAGGTCCGCACTACACACCAGAGGCAGCTACTCCGGGAGCTGTGTGGGATGCACAAAAGGGTTTCTTAGATTTGGCGACTCTCCATCCAATACAGATAACGACAGCCGTAGGGAGTCCAGAACCATCGGTGTAAGATCAAAAGGAATGCCCCGTAGATGAGAGTATTGAAATCCTAATGGTAAACTGCAGAAGCATTAGCAGCAAACTGCCAGTTCGAAGTGCTTATGAAAAGCAGTGAAGCTCACATAATACTAGGCACAGAAAGCTGGAAACTGATAGCAGTGCGATATTTGGGGACAAATCGTTCATCGAAAGTATTGGCAAATGGGAAATGGAGGTAATGTATTCGTCGCAGTAGACAAACTCAAATCGACAGATAAAAATTGAAGCTGCATTTGTGCACTTGGGCAAGACTCGGTATGAGGGATGGGCATAAAATGATAAATGGATTCTACCGCCCACTAGACAGGTCTCCTGATTTAACCGAAAATTTGAGAGAACCTCAGTCCATTTGTACGAAGTTCCCCAGTCAGACTTCTCACCCAATATTTAATAGGAAAAAATTACTTTTGTTAATGGTGGGCGTGGCAAGACATCCTGTGTAACTTCACTAAATGTCTTCTCTGTAAACTACCTAGAACAAACAGTTAGGAACCCATTTATGACGAAAATATATTGGATCTAATGGCGACTCGATCTGATCTGAGGATGTCCACATCGAAATTGATACCAGTGACAGTGACGCTGTTGTGGCAAGAATGATTACCAAAATACAAAGGACAAGGAAAAGATGTCTGTACGGTAAACTAGATAGATCAGTAGTGTCTTCTCAATGAGGAACTCCAAACTTTCAGCACAGGTCAGGAGTGTCGAGAGGAACTCGGGCTCAAGCTTTAAATAATAGGTGACCATGCACTGGAAAGCTAAGTATCCAGTACAACAGTTCATGGAAGGAACTTCCATGATAGTCACAATAAATAGAAATTTCTAAAGAAACTACTGCATAATAGGTATAAAACAATGCGCAGAGCTATAGATGTTGAACGAAACGAGTTTGCATGTCAAAACTGCCATGTGTCGTGACTCCGATGACTGCCGTAGCGGAATATTGTGAACTGATTCTGGTCGTACGTAAAGGCTGTTAGTGGCACCAAAGTTAGTGTACAGTTCCTAGCGAATGAAACAGGAACTGATACTGAGGGTAGCAAAGCTGAAGCTGAAGTGCTTAGAACAGAATCCAAATGGTCATTTACAAAGGAAAGCCCACGAGAACTGCCCCAATTTAATCATCGTACCACTGAAAAGATGAATGAAGTATGTGTATGTAGTGGTGACAGCTGAAATCGTTGCAGCTGAAATCGTTGCAGCTGAACGAAGCACAAGGCTCCGATGGAACCCCTGCCAGATCAAATACTGAATTTGCGGCTGCGTTAGTCCCTCTTGGAACTATAATCTTAGATCCCTCTAACAAGAAACTGTGCCCAGTTCTTGGAAAAATGCACAGGTCGCACCTGTACCCAGAGATATGGTTGTAAATGAGCAAACTATCGTTCAGTATCCCGACATCGATTTGTTGTACAATCTTAGAACATATTCTGAGCTCATACATAATGATTTATCTTGAACAGAATGATCGCAGTACCAACCAGCATTGATTTCGAAGACATCGATCACGCCAAACCCAACTCGCACTTTTCTCACATGACAAACTGAAGGCTTCGGATAAGGGCAGCCAGTTAGATGCAGCATTTCTTGATTTCTGTGGAGTATTTGACTCACTACTGCACCTATGCTTATTGTCAAATAAGACGATATGGGGTAACAAGTGAAATTTTTGACTAGACTGAGGACTTCCTGATAGAGGACACAGCATGTTATCCTGCATAGATAATCGTCAGAAGTACTATCTGCGCAAAATAAGATGACAGCTGGCGCGGTTGCTGATGGGAGCGACTGTAAAGGCTTTTGGCACTTACAGTCCCATCAGCCACCGCACCGGGTGTCAACTTTGTTTGCGCTTATAATAATTTCGGTCGTGTCCCAGGAAGTGCGTTCCCTTGCTGCTCGTGTTGTATATTAATGACCTTCAGACGTCATTAATAGAAAAATCAGGCTTTTTGTAGATGCAGTTATCTAATGAAGTATTACCTGGAACAAGCTGCATAAATATCTAATGGAATCTTGATAGGATTTCGAAGTGGTGCAGACTTTGGCGACTTGCTTTGAACGTTTAGAAACGTAAAACTGTGCACTTCACAAAATGAAAAAACGTAGTATCCTATAACATCAAGGAGTCGCTGTTGGAATCGTCCAACTCATTAACATACCCAGCTGTAGCACTTCGTAGGTATATTAAGTGGAATGATCATAGGTTCAGTCGCGGGTAAAGCTGGTGGTAGACTTCGGCTTATTATTGAGTAATGGAGAAATACTATGAGCGTACAAAGGAGAATGCTTGCAAATCACTGGTGCGACCGGAATAGAATATAGTGTGGGACCCGTACCAGAGGAGACTTAACAGGAAATATTGAACGTATACAGAAAAGAGCAACACGAATGGTCATAGGTTATTTTAATCCGTGAGAGTTAGAAGTAATGAAGAAACTGAACTGGAAGACTCTTGAAGATAGACGTAAGCCATCCCGAGAAAGTCCGCTAGTTCCAATAAACTACCTTAAATGATGACCCTACGAATATTCTATAGCCCTTACGATCACATAGGAATCGTAAGGACAAGATTAGAGTAGTTACTGCATGCACACAGGCATTCAGGGAATCTTTCTTCCCGCGAACCGTATGTGAACGGAACGGGAAGAAATCGTAATAACTTGTACAATGGAACGTACCCTTTGTCATGAACCTCATGGTAGTTTGCAGAATGTAGATGTAGATTACGGCTTACTGCTTCCTATGTAATGGTGGTCTATGAAATAGCCAACTAACTTTACCCTGAAAGGTTTGTGAAGCCACAGTTACAGCAAATGAAAGCATATAATATATACTTTGTCAAAAGTTCATGAAAACGCAATGATAATGTCTTTAAAACCCATTCGCCACGAAAGCTGGAATTCCCATTAATGGGCTTCAGGGACCAGGTAGACTTCAATGTTACAGACGGTGCTGTGGCAGTTTTGGACAATCAGTAACCTATGTTGCCAGTTGTTCGGTTTTTACCCAACTGTCTGGTATTTCAGGCCCGTGTTCCGTACCGAAGTGTGGGTGGCTCGGTATTTTTTTTTTAGAACTCTACTCAAATTACTAATTTGCAGAGAACAGCTAAATTCCATTTGGTGCGCTATGGCCTCCCAGCGCACGTCCTCGAACTAGCTTCTGTGGAAAACATTTTAGACAAAATATCTATAGTTTCTGTTTTTATTTGAGAACATCAGCTAATGTCATCCACCGAAGGCACTTAAACTTTGTGCTAAATTCGAATGTTCCGGATATAAAGTTGTTCCCAACAGTTAATGTTCTTATTTGCTCCAAATTCTTCCATCTGATTTTGAGGTGTAACTGATACATTGTGCATGACTTCATCTGTAGCCTAAGGCCACTAGTAGCGTCACTTCCTCCCAATGGACTTAAACGATACGTCACTAGATCACCTGCTCACATCCCCACAATCCTTCAGTAACTTTTTGCTTGAACAGGTATATTGTTTTGTTGCAAAGTGCGCTACAACGTTTCATACGTAAACGAATACGCAAATACAAATAAGGCAGGCAGAGCAGCGGGGAACTTCAATAAAAGAAAAATAACAAAAACAGATTCGGAAGCTTTCAACAAAACATGTTCAATGAACTTCACGGAAACTCCTGCCAAGAAAGCAAACAGGCAGAAGCAGACAACCACGTTCACGACCATGAAGGCAATGGCAGATGGGTTTGCAAGTTCATCCAAATTTGGAAAAACCAAAAATAGAACAGGCACGTAAAAACAGTCTGAACTAACTGCGGCTTTAAAGATGGCGGCAGAAGCGCGTTGCGAGACGAACGTAAACGCTATACGGTACCCCACTTGATCACCACACAGTTTCCTCGTTAGACTTCACAAGTACCCCGACTGCGAGTGCTACCACATGCATCACGCAAGGAAGTTCTGTTTTAGTGAGAATGTTAGCATACAGATGTGCAACTGTTCCTTGATCTATAAATGCGTTCGGTTCAGCCTTAATTGTTTCTTTCTGCGTACCTTATTTAAAAGTTTACTGTTTCTAGTTCGAAACAATTTTTCCAAATTGTAGATGATGGACGGATAGTGCACAGGGTAGGGATGGAGGTTCTCTGAAGCAACTGGTTTTTGGTTATATTGTTTTTTTCACGCCAGATAAACGTGACTCAAAACCGCTCAAAATAATTGTTCTCAAAACTTTACATTTTTTATTCCATTTCCTGTAGTAATCGTAGAAATGACATTGAAAAACTGTTTCAAGATACTTAGTATTTTAATTCTAAGTTCAATAAGAAAACGTAGTCCGTCCGCCGTTCGTTGCTATTCAGGAAGAAATGACTGGATGCTGACATTCGGGGATCATAGCAGTAATGGGGCAGTAAGAGTAACGAAGCAACTGAAAGTGAAAGTGAAGTCTTTTTCATGTTAATTCGTCCGTTTAAGGGCTACAAGTAAAGGCATATTATGTTAACATGTAGACAAAGGCAGGTCTTCGTGTTTATTTATTGTTATTCCTTCCTCTTTCAAATAGCAGACCCATCCTTAATCTTTTACAACAAACAAAGCATTCTGTTCCATTTGTACGTCACTTCGTAAAAATATTTCCAGCCTTGGGTTGGTACCTTTCTGAAATACAACGGATGTCCGGTGACTGAAGTTATCGTACAGACCAGGTGGGGACATGTCTTGCACACGGGTCGCCCTGGCCACGACACAAGGCAACAGGGCCATTGTCTCAACAGTGTTCTACCAATTCTTAATTAACATGTTTGTTGCCCGTTTGTCGCAGTTATTAAAGTAGCTAACGTTCTTTTCCATTTTCTACACACAATATTGCATACCAACGCAAATTAAGCCGTAACAATAACTGCTACATTAATCCTTCGTACCCATGAAGAATAGCTTTAACTAGGTAATAAGTAGATATTCGGTTTAATCTTCTTTTGGTCAAACAGCGTTAAAATGATTACATAATGGAAACTAAATCAGTGTGATTAAACAATCTTCCATTGTATCACTCGGTTGCGGCGTTAAGTGTTCTCATAGTAATGACCCACTCGTAGCATTAAACAGTGCAGTTACACCATGTCACAGCCAAAAGCTTATTCGATTACCAATCATCTTGTAGGCAAATGCCTCACTATGGGATTTTGCTGCTAGCCCCAGATCTGTGACATTTTCTTACACGGTCAGTAAATTTCTTCTCACCCCTCTCGCTCTTTGTTTTATATTACTGCTACTCACTTGGACGTATGCCAACACAATTTGACTCAGCTGATGGAATAATGAAGGAATGGGTACGGGCTCACTTTGTAAAGCATTGAAACGATACAAGGTCATACGTGATTGACGCACTTTGTACAGCGCGCTCGCTCGAAGGTTAAAAGGTTTATTTAAAATCGAAAAATTTTAGCAGTCCTGCCGTGGCTATTCGATACTTCTGTTTCTACTCTCATTAGCAAAAACAAAATTAACACGAATACAGAAAATACCGGTTACTGAGAGCTAACTAGACAGTACCGGTTTTAACCGGTCGTTTATTCCCACATGCCTAGTGTAGGGGCCAGACGCAAGACAGCGGCGGGCTGTTTGAGCGGCCTAGACAGTCATTCCTCACTGTCGTTACCGCATTCGTGCCGACTATCAAAATTAGGTGGAAGCGAGGCTTAGTTAAATTTTAATGTCATAAAGTCATCCTTTTATACGTGATAGTTATTGAAAGATTGTTAAAGAAAACTTTCCACAAAGGAAGTAGCGTTGTGGCTGATGCAAGTCCTACCGTTACAAAGAAACATAACACGGAACGTCTCCCAATAGGTAATTTTCGATTAAGTTAGAAGCCTTCCGTTGCTTTCACAATAACTTCGTGTAGATCCTGAGAAACATTACACCTTCCGTCGTAAGGGATCGACGTATGTTCAGGACATGAACGTCAGTAAACACACCAGTGAATCAGTGGCTGTGACTGAGGAAAGTACAACAAATTTATTTTCCGGATAGGACTTCACAAAGTGACACACTCGTCACACACTGACTATTGCGAAAACAAGTGGCGCATTTCAGGATTGACTGCAGCGACGTGATCCCGCGGTTAGGGTTGCGATCCGTCGCGATATATCGAGACCGTCACCGTTGCGGACCTTCAGATTTCTCCACCATTTTACTTCCATAGCGCGTGGGAGAGATCTTCCTGTACGAGCTCTGATTGCTTCTGTTTCTATTACGATGACCACTTTTCCCAGTGTAGGTTGGCGACATCGAAATGTTTCTACGGAGAAGTTGATAGAAATCTCATGAAAGATTGCGCCGTAACGAAAGTCGCCTTAGTTTTAGTGATTGCCACCCAAAATCCGTGTCTCTCCTATTTTGCGATAATACAAAACGGTTCGTATGATGGCCGCCCGACCCCCACACTTCCGTTCTGGCAATTTTTTCCTCACCTTTCTTCGTTCCCGGAAAGTAGAGGACGGGCCTATGTAAAACTAGTTTTCAAAATCGTTTGCTTTAACGTGGTGCAGTCTATTTGAACGCGCGCTTTCGTCAACAATTGCAATTTAGCCAGTTCCCTAGCCATTGTAGCGGCCGTCGGCTCGTTAGTAAGTGGACCGGCAGCGCATGTGGTTACTCCAGACCTTCCTTTTGAAATATGGCGGAACCTAATAATTCTACAGGTCAAGGATCTGATGCTAGTGGCAGACAACGTGTGAACATTTCAGACGGAAACTGTGAGCAGATGGTTGGAGGAATCAGACAATAGTGACTGACGATAATCCTGACGAAACTGAACTCATTGTGAGTGAGCATGACAGTTACAACAAAGTGCAACAGAAAATTACTCTGAAAGTAGTGATCCATGTGATGAGCAACGGAGAAGCAATTACTTCTATGGCAAGAATCGGTACAAAGCACCTCCGATCCGTGCTGTTTGAACTCCTCGTCATAACGAAATTTCCATCCACCACGTTGACTACAGGAGATCAAAAAGACCCATTTTCGTTATGTCATCTCTATTTTGATGACTAAGTTCTTCATCCATCCATCCTACTATGGACAAATGCTAAAATAGATTGCGTCAGGCAGAAGTACTCAATAGAGCAAAACCGAACTTTATAACCTAGATTTCGATGGACTTTCGGCTTTTTTAGAACTTCTGATATATTCTTCTCTTTAAATCCAACCACGAAAATGTAAATTAGATATCTGCAACTGATGGTTCAGGTCGGGAAATTTTCAAATAGTTCATGTCTACGAACTGTATCCTAATGTTGAACTGCTTACGTTTTGATGACTTCAGAACCAGAAAAGTTTGTTGACAAAAAATGGAGCAGCCTCTTTTCTCTTTAGAAAAATTGAGAAAAATTTCCAAAAATATTTAGGCACATCTGCTACTGTAGATAAGCAACAAGTTTTCTTCTGTGCTAAATGATCATTTGTTTACATGCCAAAGCAACCTGGTAAATACGGTTTAAAAATGTCCTCGAGTGATGCAAGAACCAGTCACCTTTATAATGGGTTCTGACGGCGATATTTTTTCGGACAATAAGAAACTGATGATACCAATGCAGTCTGTTGCGATTGTATAAACCAATCTATGGCAGTAATCGCAGCATTACTGCTGACAATTAGTTCAGCTCAATACAGGCTGTAGAAGAGTTGAAAGATTCCGCATGCCTTGCAACCAAATAAGCATAGGCCAGTTGGTTCGTCTTTGTACGGTTTTAAGCAAGGCACCACTGTTGTCGCGTGTGCCAAAGACAAACAAAGCGGTTCTTCTTGTCCGTTCTATGCATCATAGCCTCGCTAAGGATTTGACTTCTCAGAAACCAGGAATATCATATTAAAACGCCACTAAAGGTGGGGTCGATGAACTGTACAAAAAGTGCTCCTTATACTCCTGCAGTCGAAGAACTCGTCGTTGGTCGATGTGTTCATTCTACAGTTTATTGGACATCAGCACAGTAAATGCATGTGTTCTTCAGAAGAGTGGATCAGATGAAGCTCCTGTCGACAGAGGTATCTTCGTGAAAGATCTCGCCCGTAGTCTTGTGCTGAAACATAAGCAAAAGAGCGCTCAGAACTCAAGACTTCCGCAGGAATTAAGACTAATGACCCGCCGGATTTTAGGCCCCGATGCTCCAACAGAAGCAGAATTAGGTCCTAGGAATAGGAAGAGTATGAACAGCCAGCAAGGAAAGGAAAAACTAGCATGTGTGCTACATTTGCTAGAGACCAATATGCATGCAGTGCTGTTCCCAGGACTGCAAGCACGGTTCTGAAAAATTGATTTGGAGAGCTCTGATTTTTCATGAGGTATTTTTTCAGGTTAAAAATGTTATTCTTCGTTCCATTAGTTCAAGAAATAAAATCTATCGAAGCATTAATTTCGTTATTAGCTTATGAAAAACATACAAATGTATTAGTTTAAGAGATGTTCAGTAAACATATCTGAATGCCAGTTTATCAATAATGACTTAATGTTTGGTATTTTCATGTGTAATAAAATGTAAATAAAGAGTGTGCCATATGCAAAACAGAAAATTTGCAAGGGATTCAAACCAACATTACACCCACCTATAATTAAGCGGTCAGATTGACCGCACCACGGTGTTAGTGTCCCATGTTAGTCTCTACGTTAAAGGTTAACATTTATTAAAGGCAAGCACAACTAAGACACACACATTAGCTTTCGGCCACAGCCTTCTTAACTCTTCACAGTAAGTAGCAACTATATTTTCCTTACATCATTGATGTTCCAACCTGGAGTTTATTAAAGTGAATATTTGTCTAACAAATAACTTCTCCCTGGCCTCTTACGGCCTTACGTAGCCACTGTGAGTAGTTTACGGCCTGCGGTACTACAGTCAAGCTACCGCCGTTGACTGTAACGCTCTGTCTTCTCTAATGGCACGTGAATGTGACGTAATGGAGCTGAAACTGGGAGGAAGGAACGTGTAAGTATGGCTAATTGGGCCAACGTGTTGTACACATTACTTAGTAATTAGTAACCCGACATAGCTCTGCGTTTATGAAAGGAAGAACAGACGAAGGCAAATTTGTCATGGTTTAATTGTGGTAAGATAACAGCTAACGTTATAAAATAAAGGGTTTTAAATGAAAACTTATTATGCGTATCATAGTTAACTACATTATCAATAAATGTTTGTCTGTCCTGCTCTTGAGTTAGTATCAGTATACTGCTAAAAAATATTTGATACCGAATGGAACAGATGCAAGAAACAACACATCTTGTGAAACTTCCTGGCAGATTAAATGTGTGTGCCCGACCGAGACTCGAACTCGGGACCTTTGCCTTTCGCGGGCAAGTGCTCTATCCGCCAAAGGCAAACGTCCCGAGTTCGAGTCTCGGTCGGGCACACAGTTTTAATCTGCCAGGAAGTTTCATAGCAGCGCACACTCCGCTGCAGAGTGAAAATTTCATTCTGGGAACACATCTTGCGATCACTGACTTAATGAATTTCGTCCTGTTTCTAAGACTCGTAAAACAAAATATTTCAGGTATTACCATGGTGGAAAAGAGTAGCTCATGTACAGTAAAATGGGTCAGTACTTGCAATTTAGGTGTAATCAAAACCTCGACGAAAATGGTACGTCGTGATGAATGGGAGTGAGAGTATGTTGAAGTTTTTACATTTAAAAAATGCTTTGTATTGTTCTGTTCCGTCCAAATCATTTAGTAGAACGTGTGCAAAATAACGTGACTGTTCCCCGTGTAGCGTGGCTGGTGTCGGGTGCCTCGCGTAGAAGCGAGGGCTGCAGGTGAGGTTTGAGAAAACCGTCCACCCCTCCCTCCCCCCCTCCCCCCCTCCCACTTCCCCGCCAGCAGCGGTGGAAATATTCTCGCTGCAGGGCGGCGTCCGCGGCTGAGGCGGATGCGGGCGGCAGAAAGGTGCCTGCAAGTCGGCGTCGTCTGCCCATGATAGTACGCGCTACGTAAAACGCTTTGAGTGCCACCACGTGAAAATCGTAGAGGTGACTGAATCACCTCTCATCTGAATTGGTGTCAGTCACAATAGTGCAAGCAACTATTGAAATGTCAATTTCTGTATTCCAGTTTTATGGCACACTTCTCGTTACGTTAACTTAAACATCACTGTTGGGATTTTCTCGTCGGTTTTTAAGATGTAATGTCTCCATTCAGGTTTCACTTGAATTTTCCCGCTCGTCAGTGCAGCTGTAAAAGAAATGGAAGGAAGCTGATACCGTGACCGGTGAACACTGGCACAATGCTTACATTCAAATCTACACGCAAGGTAATACGTCTCAGTCGGCCAGTGACAGTTCAGGGACTGCGCGACGCGACACGGGAGGACACTTTCCTCCCTGCCTCACCCCTCGCAGGCTTTCTTCTCAGCTGTCTGCTTTTAACTAACAAAGAAAAAACACGGCGTGTAGTGTCCAGTCAAAGGCTCTTTACAGAAAAACTCAGCTACACTACAAAGTTTGATACTGTAGTTATGAAAGCATCAGAATTTAGTAAGCTTTTCTCAGACGGCAGCTGCCTGAACAGGAAAAACTGCTATTTACTGCAAGGTGCGCGGCCTGTTCAGAAAACCACACTTCCTGTGTAGTGTGGCGATAGGGGTAGTGATTCGGTCACAAAAAACAAATTGAGGTCTGGCAAGGAGAAAGTATTTTTCTCAGCAGCTAATAAATTAGAGCTCCTTTCCAAAAATGAGAATGTGACAACAAACTTCGCAGTATATTTTAAATCTTAGTGAATTGCAGATTCGACCCAATAGCGCTAAATACATAAACCGACGAAAGGCAGTTGGTAGTCAGATATTTCGTCTCCTTTTATCTACTTAATTTCAAAAAATTACAATTTTTGTGCTGATACATGAAACTGTGGCACAATTTTTTAAAAAACAATTACATCTAGTGTAGTCGAAGGGGAAGCGGTTCGGATGGTCGGTATGACTCCGATCCTAGGCAACTTGGTCTAAAAACGGGCGTAATATTCATATCCAAAAGAATCTCCTATTGCTCCCTGGCCCGAGATTTTCACCGCACACTCTACTGTAGGCGTACCGCAGCAGAGAAACTGCGCAACGAGCAGCAGTAGCGGGCAGGCAGTACGCTCGACGGCGGGGCTGCACTGTAGAACGTGTGCAAAATAACGTGACTGTTCCCCGTGTAGCGTGGCTGGTGTCTGGTGCCTCGCGTAGAAGCGAGGGCTGCAGGTGAGGTTTGAGAAAACCGTCCCTCCCTCCCTCCCTCCCTCCCACTTCCCCCCCAGCAGCGGTGGAAATATTCTCGCTGCAGGGCGGCGTCCGCTGCCTGGCCTACCAATGACGTCAGAGTTCTCAGGCTGCCTGCTGTGTTCTTATCTCGGATTGCGGCGAGCAGCGATGCTGCAGGTTTACTGCGCCCTCAACCACTATTGGAAAATTGTATGGAGCAGATTAGCACAAAAAACAACGAAATCGGAAAGTTGTTAGATAAAAGTTAATCGCAAATTTTCCGCATCAACTGAGGTGAAATTGACTAATAAAATTTCAGGAGTGAATGAGGTTGAATTGCAGTCTTACAGACACCACAAAAAACGTCCGTTTCGCCGACTCTGAAGTTAATTAAATGATAGAATGGATACCCACCATGTGAAGACGCTACCTCCACACTACTAAAGTTGAAAGTTTTACCTATGTAAAAAAAAACTGTCATTCCAAATAAAGATCTTGACGTAGTTTGTACAATACTCGAAACGGTCGTCTGTTCGTTATTACTGGATGCAGTACAGGCGTAGCTTGTTCGTATATAGGAAATAAGAATATGTAGGCTTGGCACGGTTATATCGCTTGTCTACTATTACTGAAAGTGCAGCACGATAATTACGTCCCACCGTTACTACCGTTAAAGGCAACAACGTCTTTCAGTAAGCGTTGCGGCAGCATAGTGGACCTAGGGATTGAAAGATGCCGACAGTGCGGTCGTCGGGCGCAGAAAATTGTCACCATGTGCGTCTTTTCCTTTTTTGAATGCAACTTTTTGGTTTTGTCAGTAGAGTCCAGACAAAAACAATGCTGTGCGAGGGCCCATGCAAGATTCTGATAAGCGCATCGCTCCTAAACAGCAGCGTTTTTATTAAATATTTGATAGTAGAAAAGTGTATACGATATGCTTCAACTTGCATGAGCAGTTGATATATTAAAGGCGATATTAAAATAAAACGGGAACGTATTACGGAAATCAAATCGTATGGCAGTAACACCAATAAAGTTTGCGCAGGAAGCAGATACAAAAAAGGAATTAAAGAACGTTAGGTTTCCTTTAAACGTACATTTTCATTGAAGCAAGAACCCTTCTACAAGAACGTTAACCTTCACTTCATGCAGATTATAGATCGGATGAGTAGTGGTCGTTGGTGTGGCGCACCGGTGACAATGTGTGGAGGGGAGGGGGAGCCGGCGGCAGGAGAGGCTGAGCGCAGCTGCCAGCTCCGCGTGTCCGCACTGCACACCTTACTGAGCGCCCCGGCGCACAGCGGCACCTGGACAATACTCAAGTTCCGTGGGTCACTTCCCACAATCTGTCGTAACGATGTGGAACGAATCATTTTATGGAATATTGTGCCCACGCGACGGAGACTGGCAGATTGGTCACACATAGAAAAACGTTCAGTTTAGCAACACAAGTGTAATTCTTACACTAAATGTTCTATGGAATAGCAACAGTTGCACAGAAGAAATATCGGCTTACTTTTAAAGTGTAGCATTTTAGATCTGGATAATTGCAATACGTAAGAGATTACTTAAACTTATGACAAATACGTTGTATGCCACAAATTACGAACATGCGGTTACAGAAATGTGCACGTCCCTGATAGGATGTAGCAAGTCCTGGCACACTATCAGCAGCCTGTAAACGTCGCAGCATCGAGAGGGGGGGGAGGGGGGCAGAATAGACAGCCGCAATGCTTTCTTGGGAAACGTGCCAGTAAGTGGCCAACGCCCAAGGCGTGGAAGCCGGTCCACAGTGTCAATTACCTCATAGGTAGCCCGCTACACGTTATGCGAACGATATGTGCGCAGAAAGTGGAAAAATAAAATGCTCCTGCTTATACCAAAATCTCATTTAGTCATTGCTTGCAGTGTGGATACAGTTCGCTGGTTCTCACGGTTTTCTTAGCAGTTCTGCTCTCACGAATGTGGCTGTGTTGTCAGAGATGGAAATGGTATAAGAAAATAGGAATTCAGTCGGCGAAGGGATTCTTGCGTGTGTATTGAGGATAAATGAAAGTAATCACGCGAACTCCATCTTTTCCATGGATTAAACTTTCGCCCGTTTACAGTATATTCACAGAATACTAGACGGAATAAATTGCGTAGAGATAAGTTAGGAGTATGAGAAACAGTAATTTTCTTCGATCATTCGTATTTTATAACAACTTACACACACTATCGGTACTTCCGTTTGGCAATATTGAACGAAACAGTGAATGATTAGCGTCATTTCTGATAAGTTACATCCCGTGAACCATCTGTTGAGTTTCAAGAGTGTCGTGTTGCAGATTTTCTCGAACGAAACCGTTGGCCTCGCAGTCACTTTAGAGCAGGGGCGGGCAAACGTTGCACGCGACTCGTGAGCGCGCAGCGCTGCACGTGTGCTGCTCGCGTGCAGTCGTCGAATGGGGCTGTGGCGACAGCCGGCAGGTTGCGGCAGTGTAGTGCCAGGCTAAGCCGCGGACGTTGATGCGTAGCGACCACTACGTAGTCAACGTTGTATTTCAAGAACCGGAAAATGCAGAGTGAAACAAGGAAACGGAGAAGTGGAGATTTGCTATCTTTTAAAAAGTAATGGGAGAATCTTTTTTCTTTGTGCAAAAATGTTAAAATTCAAAATGTTTAATATGTGGCAGTATTCTCGCTGGTCAGCGGAAGTTTAGTATTGAAGGCCATTATAACAAATTTCACAAGGACGAGTACAATTTATTGTCGGATTCTGAGCGGATGGGGAAATTGACTGAGCTTAAGAAGAGCGATCTGACGATACTAGATGAATCTGTCGTAGTTGCTGTGGTCACGAGAGATCTGCGACTTCCTTTCGTCACGTCTCTCACGTAACTGATTTAACGTTTTATGGAGCACCGTTTTCAATTTTTCAGGATGACAACAATAACATCCCAGCGGTACGAGCTTAATATAGCGAGAGCTGGAAAACCATTTGCTGAATTAGTAAGTGTCGGTTAAGAGCAAACATCAGTGATGGAAATTTAAGTAACTGCTTGCGTTTGTCTGTATGTAGAAATATTGTTCCACTCCACCCGTGATAATTAAATAAAACGTATCGTAGGTAATAGGTACTCTTTCAAAACACATCTTTCAAGCACTCCTACTAACCTTATTTTGTTCCACTCCACCTGTGATAATTAAATAAAACCTATCTTAGGTAATAGGTACTCTTTCAAACCATGATATCTTTCAAGCGCTACTACTACTAATCTTATTCCTACATTCAATAAAGCAAGCTAGGAAACAAAACGCATTGCAGAGGAAGGAGCGGACAGAAGGTATGGTGGGGAGGGGAGGGGAGATGAGCGGGTGACCAGCTTGCCCCTGTGTGCACGCAGAACACCTGTTAACTGCACACGTGCAGGATCCCTGCCCGCCTCTAATGAATTCTCTTACTGCTTTGGTTTTGATGAGTCTATGTGTGTGTGTGTTAATGCAGCTAGCCGCTAACTTGGTGTAATGTTTTGTCTGTATAGAAGTGTATCTGACGCCTTTATCGCTCTCACCCTCACACACAATTCTGTACAATAAAGTCAAGGGCTTAGGTTTTCTTATCAGGCTTATCCGTGCAAAGACAGACAAAAAAATATACTAATGGGAGGATTCTGAGTAACTTCTAGAATTCCATTCGCTCGCTCTCTCTCTCTCTCTCTCTCTCTCTCTCTCTGTCCTTTATCTGTGTACAGTTCAAATATGTTACATGAAATCAGCCTAGTAGAATCTCTGGTGGAGCCCTTCGTCTTAATATTCAGCGGCTGGCTTGCTAGAAATAATCTTTACATACGTTATTATTATTAAGCGCTGCATTCAGTTGGGTAAATCGATCGTTTGAACACTTCGTTCAGTTTACGACAGATCTAAAATTTCAGATGTCGACGAAGCCTTTTTGGACGATTTCAATAAAACTCAGATTGCAGGCTCTCTTCGTCACAGCTGAAACTTCCCAATTAAGTACAGGGCCCAGACAATCATCAATGATTCAGACAGAGAACGTATTCGTCATTCACTCTAGAATAAAATGGTCACAAACCTTATTTCTGAGGAAAATTGTATATTGAATCCATTTCCGTACATGTTCCGTTTCCGTGGATTTTAAGTCTCATGCAATTTACTTTAAGTCCTTCTTTCTCTTTATCTACCACGCTAGCAGCACAAACTTTCCTGTCTCGCTTTAGCGCGAAGAAGAGTAAATAAATCTCCTTTAGCAATCCGAAAATCTTCCAACCGATACTTTCCGAAGCTGTTCCTTTCTCTCTCCCTCTATCTATATAATGACCATGGAGCATACATCTCTGTACCTCTGTTGTTCCAAAGAATAAACGTACTAGAAAAATACCTTGGCGTCGACGAGCTGTCGGCGCATATATTACTAGAAAATCTGCTCAGATACTTTTCAAACGTAAATAAATGTGGATGATTTGATTGACCATTATTAATTATTGCGGGGTAGAGGGTAATTTTCCGTGGGGAGATTACACGCCCCTGCTTTAGAGGGTTCGCAGCGCAGCGTCTCGCCCGCCACGCAGCTGCCCGTGCGTCAAGTTCTCCCCCCCCCCCCCCCCCCCTGCGTAATTCCCTTCCGCCGCAGCTGCAGGACAACTCGGCGGCGGCGCACGCCCCACTTGACGCCGCCAGCCTGCAACGCTCACCAACCAGGCCAGCCAGCTCTGCAGAATCTGAGATACAGCGCTTTGCTGCTTTGAGCCTAGGTGGACCACAGATCATTCGCTACTATTGCATCAAAACTGATGAAGTGGTCGTCCCGAAAGTATGCAGGTCACGTCGGCCACTTGAGAATATTGCCTGGTAGCGACATTTTCAAATGTTAGCAAAAACTTGAGGAACCATTTAACACCATTTTAGTCAAAAATGAGTACTTTCCGATCCAAAATTCGTACTAGTTGTTACGAGAAAATAAACTTCCAGATTTCAAAAAAATTATTTACTTCGACCTGAGGAAAACAGCCAGAAACAAATACTTGCACTGAAAAATGTAGGAATTTTCTCAGTTTAGAGGCATGCGATGCAAATTTTATCGTGAAAACGTAAAACCGTTCAGATACAAATAATACACGATAAGAGGTGTGAAATTACCGCCTGTGCAACGAAAAAATGTCGCTCATGAATTAGCATTCTGTTTGACGCCGCAGAAACTTAGTGAGAAAGTTAAGAAAGCTATAAAACTAATTTCGGTAACACTTCAAACAATATTACTGTATCATCACTTAGGAAAACTAATTATTCGAGAGACTGCATACGTCACAGCGCGCTAGGAGACTCTAGTCACCGCAACCATTCTGGCTCGAATGACTCCTCAATACGACAGACAGTTCTGTTGAGGTAATTAACAATGTTCGAACACAGTATTATGTTCCAAAATCTTATTGCGTGTCAGTGTTTGGATTTGGGCCTGTAAATTTAATTGCTCCTATTGCCTTTCTTGGGTATTGGTGTGGCCTGTACAACTTTCCACTTCATGGGTACGGATCTTCCGTCCGGTGAGCGTTTGCAAACTCTGAAAGGAACTTAACCGGTAAAAAGTCTGGACCGAAAGACTTCATATTGTTAAGTGCTTTAAGTTGCCTCAACACTCGGAAGATATCTACTTCTACGTTACTCATCGTTGGCAACTGTCCTTGATTAGAATTCTAGAATGTCTCCTTCAGTGAAGGAATGTCGGGAGGCTTGTTTAGTAATTCTGCTTCAACAGCACTGCAATGTACGTGCTCGTCGACGTGCTTTACGCACCTTTAAACGCCACCCTACAGTGGCGAATTGTATTAATTATAAACGATTACGTGCTCAGTGTCGCCGTATTATTAAAGAAAGCCAGCTGGGCTGCTTTCACAAGCACCTTCAACAGTTTTACTCCTTCTTCTGTTGTCTGGGGTAGCCTGCGCCGGCTATCTGGCACTCCCCAGTTTCTGGCTTGAAGGTCGCGAATGAAGTCCTTGTGGCCCCTGAGGCTGTCTCCAATGCCTTCGGCCGCTTTTTCGCAGAGGTTTCGAGCTCCGCTCATTACCACCCTGCCTTCCTTCCCCGCAAACAGGCAGAGGAGGCTAGGCCACCTGACTTCCGCTCCTCGAATTGTGAATGTTATAATGCCCCATTCACCATGCGGGAACTCGAAACCGCACTTGGCCGATCACGGTCCTCCGCTCCAGGGCCTGATTCTATTCATATTCAGATGCTGAAGAACCTTTCTCCTGCGGGTAAAGGTTTCCTTCTTCGTACTTATAATCGCATCTGGATTGAGGGACATGTTCCCGCATGCTGGCGCGAGTCTATTGTTGTACCGATTCCTAAGCTGGGGAAGGACAAGCACTTGCCTTCCAGTTATCGACCCATCTCGCTTACCAGCTGTGTCTGTAAAGTGATGGAGCGAATGGTTAACTCTCGATTGGTTTGGCTGCTCGAGTCTCGAAGCCTACTTACCAATGTACAATGTGGATTTCGTAGGCGCCGCTCTGCTGTTGACCATCTGGTTACCTTGTCGACCTTCATTATGAATAAATTCTTGCGGAAGCGCCCGACCGCGGCTGTGTTCTTTGATTTGGAGAAGGCTTAAGACACCTGTTGGAGGGCGGGCATTCTCCGCACCATGCATACATGGGGCCTTCGCGGTCGCCTCTTTTTATTCGTTCCTTTTTCATGGATCGACAGTTCAGGGTACGTGTGGGTTCTGTCCTGTCCGACACCTTTCGCCAGGAGAATGGGGTGCCACAGGGCTCAGTTTTGAGCGTCGCTCTGTTCGCCATCGCGATCAATCCAATAATGGATTGCCTCCCAGCTGATGTATCAGGCTCCCTTTTTGTGGACGATTTTACCATCTATTGCAGCGCGCAGCGTACACGTGTCCTGGAGCGCTGTCTTCAGCGTTCTCTTGACCGTCTTTACTCCTGGAGTGTCGCCAATGGCTTCCGTTTTTCTGCCGAGAAGACGGTCTGTATTAACTTCTGGCGCTACAAAGAGTTTCTCCCACCGTCCTTAAGACTCGGTCCCGTTGCTCTCCCAATCGTGGAGACAACCAAATTTTTAGGCCTTACATTTGACAGGAAACTTAGCTGGTCTCCACATGTCATATTTGGCCGCCCGTTGTACCCGTTCTTTAAATGTCCTCCGTGTTCTCAGTGGTATGTCGTGGGGAGCGAATCGAACCGTCCTACTTCGCCTATATCGGTCGATCGTCCGCTCCAAGCTGGATTATGGGAGCTTCGTATACTCCTCTGCACGGCCATCCATCTTACGCCGCCTCAACTCCATACAACATCGGGGTTTACGACTTGCGATCGGAGCATTTTATACCAGTCCCGTAGAGAGTCTTCATGCTGACGCTGGCGAATTGCCACTCACTTACCGGCGCGATATACTGCTTTGTCGGTATGCCTGTCGGCTACTGTCAATGCCCGACCATCCGTCTTATCGTTCCTTTTTTGACGACTCTCTTGACCGTCAATACGGGTTGTATGTCTCTGCCCTGCTACCCCCTCGGAGTTCGCTTTCGTCGCCTCCTTCAACACCTTAATTTTTCACTCTCTGCAACCTTTCGAGTGGGCGAGAGCCGCACGCCACCTTGGCTCCAGGCTCAGGTCCGCGTTCACCTTGACCTCAGCTCGCTCCCAAAAGAGGTCACCCCCGGTTCGGTCTACCACTCCCGTTTTTTGGAACTTCGTTCGAAGTTCATCAACATGACTTCCATTTATACAGATGGCTCTAAGACCAATAACGGGGTCGGGTGTTTCAAATATCGGCTCCATGGCCATTGTTCGGTCTTCACAGCTGAGCTCTTTGCCCTCTACCAGGCTGTTCTTTACATCTGCCGCCACCGACATTCTGCTTATCTCATCTGCTCAGATTCCCTGAGCGCCATCCAGAGCCTCAGTGATCCGTACCCGGTTCACCCTTTCGTACACCGGATCCAACGCTCTCTTCAGCAGCTGGTGGACGTCGGTTCTCCGGTTAGCTTTATGTGGGTTCCTGGCCATGTCGGTATCCCTGGGAACGAAGCTGCAGATGCCGCGGCCAAGGCTGCGGTCCTCCAGCCTCGGACAGCTTCTTGTTGTGTCCCTTCGTCCGATTTTAGCAGGGTCATTTGTCGGCGCATTGTGTCGCTGTGGCATGCCGATTGGGCTGCACTTACCGACAACAAGCTTCGGGCCTTAAAACCTCTTCCCGTGGCTTGGACGTCCTCCTCACGCCCTTCTCGGCGGGAGGAGGTCGTTTTAGCCCGGTTAAGAATTGGACACTGCCGGTTCAGCCATCGCCATCTGCTGACGGCTGCGCCGGCGCCGTTCTGCACATGTGGGCACTTGCTGACGGTTAGACACATTTTAATGTCCTGTCCCGATCTTAACCAACTGCGCCTCGATCTTAACCTGCCTAATACTTTCGATGCCATTTTAGCGGATGACCCACGAGCAGCTGCTCGTGTTCTTTGTTTTATCAATTTGACAAACCTCGCTAAGGACGTTTGATGATGTTGTTTTTTAATCGTATGTCTGTCAGTCTGTCTTTTATCGTGTTTTCCCTTTTAGTTGTTGTTGTCAACTTGTGCCTCGCGGTGCATTCTTAGAGTAGTCAGGGCGCTAATGACCATTGAAGTTGTGCGCCCTAAAACCACAAAAAAAAATAACTACGGACTCCATCAATGAGTGAACGTAATTCATAAGGGCCGTCGATAGCTGGTGAAACCAGAAGTCCTGGGGTTTTGTAACAACGTAAGTGAAGACATTACACACTTACTTTTGTACAGAGTACGTGGTTTTTCTTAAGCTATTAACATTTTTTCTGAGTTTCTCCCTTAACTCCAAAAACCAATGTTTCAGACTTCTCTTGCAGTAGCTCTGCACAACATGTTAGTGACGTGACACACTGTAGCCTAAGCTTTTTTGAAAAAGAAGGAAATTGTAGTTCGGCAACAAGAAGTTTCACTCAAAATTCGCCACTCGTGACACTTCCCTGAAAGTTACAAATGGTTAACAGGCCAGATGGAAAAAAAATTAACTGCTTCTGCTGTATTTTCAACGGAGTACTGTCCAAATACTATCAAATGCAGATGTGATAGATCTTTCAGTAGTCAATATCAAAGTGTGGGCATGGTGGGGCTGCACTACTCAACAACCACAAAAAATATGAGCGTAGACATGAGCTCAGAGCGTCATTTAATCTGCAGCGTCTGCCCGTAACACCCACCACCACCGCTCTCTCCAAAATGTGTTCCTCCGTAGCGTAGCGCTAGTGTTACTGCCTACCACACAGGGTTCGAGTCCCGGCAGCGGACTAGGTGTTCTGTGACCATTTTCATCATAATTGACTCAAGTCGCTGATGTGGCGTCTCCTGAAAAGACTTGCAATACAGCAGCCGACCTACCCCGACTACGGCATCCCGGCCGACAATGAAGTACGATGATTTAGATTTCCCCAAGAGTTCCAGGGCGATTACAGCTGTGATGGTAACGATAAAGTGTGCTCGTATGAATTAGTTACTACAAACAACACTTTATACAAACGTATCATTACTCGTTACTTAAATTACCGACGATATTGTAAAACTACGATTACATCATTCTACTTTCATGTATTTTTTATACTTGAATCAGGTTGAAGCTGGTTTAATGAGATAAAAACAAATAGTAAGCTTTTAATTATTTAATGTGGAAGGTAGACAAATGTTTACGAATGCACCATATTAACATTTCAAATAATTGATAAGTGAAATGAAAATGTTTTAAATTCTTCAGTCAATTAAAAAAATTGAGCTTTACTTCAAAATGGAATCCCAAGTATGAACTTACATTAAAATATTTATTATATATGTACCTACTTTAAATCTACTTCAGTAACACTGAAGTCAGCAGTCAGTAATACATATTGATCCCGGCATGAGGAATTGTCCGCGACTTTTACTTACGTTGGGAAGTCTTCATGTAATAACGGCATAATAACGAATGTAGGCTATGTATCTATCAGAAAATGTATATTGTATCAAAATTGTTTCTAACAGAAACATGTTTTAACGTTAAAACATGAAATATTTTCTACACAATTCGGCTTCAGTGAATTTCGCCCATCAGAATATCTGACCTGATGTTGAGAATGTCCTTCATGACGACACTAACGTATTGAAGACAAATACGTACTTTCTGTTAAGTTTGACAGCTTAGAAGTGTATTCGCGCCTGCCACCATTTTAAAAGATGCTTGTGCCTACTTCATACCTTTCCTTCTATTCAATGTCTTATTGACATTATGCTGGTAACAGGTGATGCCTTACAGCTTGGTGTTAACTGTGCTTCAAATTCTTTGCAATTAGTCCTCTTCGTCAAAAGGAATCGGCGATGCAGACTCAACTTCAAAGTGCTGTCCTTATATGAAAATTTTTTGCTAAATTTGTTTTTAATCACCTGGCTTACTGGCAAGAAGATTAATCTTTAAAAGCAAGCCTGTTAAATCTTACCTTTTAGCGCCGTTTCCGAAAAGACAGTGTAGAGCACAGTTTCAGATTTATTACATTCCATAATTAACTTGGGCAGGAAGTTTTGCTACTTCTCTACTTAAATTAATATATAAATTGTGAAAAACCCTGTCTACACATCAGTGGCTTTCAGCTTTGCGAGGACATCTCTTCTGTATTCTGTTCAAAAAGGCTTTAAAATTTGTACATTTTCTGGTACAGCTTATAGTTTCAAGGAGACTTACCACAGAATTGTGGAGAAGTCCAAGCGCCACTTGAAGGGGTTCTTCTGGAATAAAATACTTTGCACCATGTCCAGTGAGTGGTTCCACTTAGTCATAACGTCCATTTTCAGTTTAAAAGGCATTTGTCCAGGCCCGAGTTGCTTTTGAATTAGTTAATTCTTTGTAGATATTGGACTTGCATGAAAGTGTTCCTGTTTTTCGTAAAATTTTCAGTGCTTTAGTTTCGAACGCATTATTAAGCGTATGCGCGATACAAGGCAGACAGAATTTTTACTTTTGCGTTAGGGTCATTATATATAACACACATTTGTATTTTGCACTTCCCACTTAAATAATAAAATGTAGTTCAATTTTAATAGTCAGCTCTTGACATTGAAAACATCCTAATAATGGAGCTTCCGTTCTTACTTTACGATGTAGAGTACTGTAAGTGCCTGACAATACATCATTGCCATAATGTCCAACCATCGATAGTGATGGAAACGTGAGATGGACTTCCCAATACGTATTTTATTTGGCATCCCTACATACTGAACTTACAGTAATGTTGTGCTTAGTATGCACCTTGATGGCAATTTACAGACTGGTTCCAAACACTCAAAAGTTTGAAACCAGCATCTTCAGACACAGTAAACAGCTGCAAATCTTTAAAACCCATACTAAAGTCAGTAATCTTTCTCTTGCAATACCTCCAGGATTTATGGTGAGGGGCAATGCTTGGTTGGTTCTTCAGGTCTGTTGGTTGGTTCTTCAGGTCTGTTGGTTGGTTCTTCAGGTCTGTTGGTTGGTTCTTCAGGTCTGTTGGTTGGTTCTTCAGGTCTGTTGGTTGGTTCTTCAGGTCTGTTGGTTGGTTCTTCAGGTCTGTTGGTTGGTTCTTCAGGTCTGTTGGTTGGTTCTTCAGGTCTGTTGGTTGGTTCTTCAGGTCTGTTGGTTGGTTCTTCAGGTCTGTTGGTTGGTTCTTCAGGTCTGTTGGTTGGTTCTTCAGGTCTGTTGGTTGGTTCTTCAGGTCTGTTGGTTGGTTCTTCAGGTCTGTTGGTTGGTTCTTCAGGTCTGTTGGTTGGTTCTTCAGGTCTGTTGGTTGGTTCTTCAGGTCTGTTGGTTGGTTCTTCAGGTCTGTTGGTTGGTTCTTCAGGTCTGTTGGTTGGTTCTTCAGGTCTGTTGGTTGGTTCTTCAGGTCTGTTGGTTGGTTCTTCAGGTCTGTTGGTTGGTTCTTCAGGTCTGTTGGTTGGTTCTTCAGGTCTGTTGGTTGGTTCTTCAGGTCTGTTGGTTGGTTCTTCAGGTCTGTTGGTTGGTTCTTCAGGTCTGTTGGTTGGTTCTTCAGGTCTGTTGGTTGGTTCTTCAGGTCTGTTGGTTGGTTCTTCAGGTCTGTTGGTTGGTTCTTCAGGTCTGTTGGTTGGTTCTTCAGGTCTGTTGGTTGGTTCTTCAGGTCTGTTGGTTGGTTCTTCAGGTCTGTTGGTTGGTTCTTCAGGTCTGTTGGTTGGTTCTTCAGGTCTGTTGGTTGGTTCTTCAGGTCTGTTGGTTGGTTCTTCAGGTCTGTTGGTTGGTTCTTCAGGTCTGTTGGTTGAACTGGCATTTTAAAACTAAATTCTGAATTCTCGATTTGATGGGCTGCAAGTGGATCTGGGCAATTGTAACTGAGCTCCCATGATGTTTTTTTTTTTTAATAAAATGTTCCTTAAATTCGATGTGAAACACGTTTCACATAATACAACGTATGATAAAGACCATGTTTTCTTACCATCAGTAACTTCAGTAAAGTTCCAGTTTCTACATCTACATGGATACTCTGCAAATCACATTTAAGTGCCTGGCAAAACGTTCATTGAACCACCTTTACAACTCTCTATTATTCCAATCTCGTATAGCGTGCAGGAAGAACGGACACAGATATCTTTCCGTACGAGCTCAAATTTCCCTTATTTTATCGCGGTGATCGTTTCTCCCTATGTGGGTCGGTGTCAACAAAATATTTTCGCATTTGGAGGAGAAAGTTGGTGATTGGAATTTCGTGAGAAGATTCCGTCGCAACGAAAAACGCCTTTCTTTTAATGATTTCCAGCCCAAATCCTGCATAATTCCTGTGACTCTCTCACATATTTCGCAACAATGCTGCCTTTCTTCGAACTTTTTCGATGTACTCCATCAGTCCTATCTGGTAAGGATCCCACACCGCGCAGCAGGCAGTCTCCTTAGGTCTGTTAAATTTTCAAAGTGTCCTGCCAATGAAATGCAGTCTTTGGTTAGCCGTCCCCACATATGTGTGTTCCTTCCAATTTAAATTGTTCGTAATTATAATACCTAGGTATTTAGTTCAATTTACGACTTTTAGATTAGACTGATTTATCGTGTAACCGAAGTTTGAATTCTTTACCACTCATGTGAATGACCTCACTTTTCGTTATTTAGAGTCAACTGCCACTTTTCGCACCATTCAGATTTTTTTCGTTTTGCAGTTTGTTTTGATGTTCTGATGACTTCATTAGTCGATAAACGGCAGCGTCATCTGCAAAGAACGTAAGATAGCTGCTCAGATTCTCCCAAATAGTTTCCATAGATAAGGAACAGAAAAGGGCCCATAACACTACCTTGGGGAATGCCAGAAATCACTTCTGTTTTATTCGATGACGTTCCGTCAATTATTACGTATTGTGACCTCAGACAGAAAATCGCAAATCCAGTCACATAACTGAGACGATATTCCATAAGCACGCAATTTCTCTACGAGCCGCTTATGTGGTACAGTGTCAAAAGCCTTCCCGAAATCCAGGAATACGGAATCGATCTGAAATTCCTCTTCAGTAGCACCCAGCACTTAATGTGAATAAAGAGCTAGTTGTGTTCAACAGGAACGATGTTTTCTAAACCCATGTTGACTGTGTCAATAGAACGTTTCGTTAGAGGTAATTCGTAATGTTAGAGAACACTATGTTCTTAAATCCTGCTGCATATCGACGTTAACGATATGGGCCTGTAATTTAGTGGATGACTCATAAAAGGCTACCTTTCTTGAATATTGGTGTGACCTGTGCAACTTTCCAGTCTTCGGGTACGGATCTTTCGTCGAGCGAACGGTTGTATATGATCGTTAAGTATGGAGCTAATGCATCAGCATATTCGGACAGGAACCTAATTGGTATACAGTCTGGACCATCTACTTTTGTGAACGCATTTCGGAAGGCTGTGTTTAGTAACTCTGCCTTGGCAGCAGTTCTTCATCGTGCAGTACTTCAACAAACAGTCTGAGGTATCTCGAGTTGCCAGTATCAAAGATACTACCCAGAATCGCGTCCTGTTTTGTAGAGTAGGTCTAGCCCTTGAAGGACCTTTGTCAGTTACCGGTTTCCCGAAGGCATTGCTCCAGGCGACGAAAAACATTTTGGTGGTACCGTGCAACACACGCACGAGCAGCAGCAGCTTGGTTATCGGATGCACCCAGCACAACAAGCGTGTCGACGTCTTCATCGCTTGTGCACGCTATCGGGAAACCATCGTCCGGGACCTTGACAGGACCTGTTAGTGTTCTACACTGTGGTTAGTATCTCGCGGTTCTAGGCGCGCAGTCCGGAACCGCGCGACTGCTACGGTCGCAGGTTCGAATCCTGCCTCGGGCATGGATGTGTGTGATGTCCTTAGGTTAGTTAGGTTTAAGTAGTTCTAAGTTCTAGGGGACTGATGACCACAGCTGTTAAGTCCCATAGTGCTCAGAGCCATTTTTTTTTGTGGTTAGTAAACATGCATCCAGTTCAATGTGATAAGCTATTGACAAGTTAGAAAATGTGCTGTTTATAAACAACAAGGGAGCGGAAGTCTAAAAAGTAAGACAAAGTAACCTAACGACGATTTGAACCGTGGCTGAATGATGGATGTCAGTGTCATGCCCCAGCAGTCTAAGGCAGTGTGGGGTGTACACGTTCCGCTGCACGATGTCGCCAGTTCCTCGTTTTCGTACATGTTTCCTAAATGCAATCGGTCTGATTTTGCTATTGAACTTCTGTCAGAACGACATCAAATTGCGACGGAATATTATCGAAGAGCAAAACGTAAGGCAAAATAAAAAATACTGTGAAAATTGATCAATAAATGGCCTGAATGTCAGAATACGTAAAGGAAAACACGTCATGCGCACGATTCTTTGATGTTAGTATAAACACGCC
This sequence comes from Schistocerca cancellata, assembly GCF_023864275.1. Taxonomy (NCBI): domain Eukaryota; kingdom Metazoa; phylum Arthropoda; class Insecta; order Orthoptera; family Acrididae; genus Schistocerca; species Schistocerca cancellata. The sequence goes on along the minus strand of NC_064634.1, from coordinate 457,882,242 downwards.
GCGTACTCGGCTTTTACACATGTCGCGTCTGCGACGTTCGCCATAACTGTCTCAATACAGGATCGCTCTCTACTTGTAAAGCTGTATTACAAGAATGATGACTTCCACACGTTGCTCTGCAGGAGTTCCGGACACTGAAGGTTTGAAAAAGGCATTGGTACGAAGACTGCCGTGGTCTGAAGAAAATGCTTCGGAAATCCGAAATGATAGGTAATTTTAGTGTGCAACCTGGTAGAGGGAGGAACCGAATTGATTTGTAGTCAGTGGAAGCAATGGCCACAGCAATGCAAGAGACGAGTGGTGGTGTGCAAACGTGTAGTGCAAGGAGAATTGCCCGAACATTGAACATACCCGTGAGCACGGTGCGTAAAATCCTACGAAACATCCTTCTTTGCAATCCATTCAAAATTACCCACGTGCACGAGTTGCTTCCTGTTGACTTGCCAGCAAGAGACCTTTGCTTTAGAATTTATTGCTTGCGTGGAAGTGTACAATGATAGGCCGTGGAAGTGTTTGTGGACAGACGAAGCCCACTTCCATCTAACAGGATATGTCAACACAGAATCCTCAAATATGGGCAGCGGAAAATCAACACGCAAATCAGTACCACTTCATCTTGAAAAGGTCACTGGCTCTCTCTTTTTTGCGCAACCACGTCATTCCAGCTCTCCAACAGCGTGGATGGGCGCACCTCTGCACCTCTGCACATTGCAAATACAGTTAAGCAGCTGGTGAAGCGCCATTTCGGAAAAGCTAGCATTATCAGCCGCAATTTCCTACAGCCTGGCCGTTCCGATCACCTGATATTAATCCGTGTGACTTCTGGCTGTGGGCCTATCTGAAAGAAGTGTTCAGCGTTCCTAATGCAAACTTACCTGCATTGAAGGCACGCTTTGTGCACAACATTCTGAACGTGACCCCGGAAAAACTTCGATCAGTTGTGGAACATGCTATTTCTCGATTTCAGGTTGTTGCTGAAAACGGTGGACAGCATATAGAAGACATGGTAAAGTCTCAAGAAATGTTTGATCCTGTATGAGAGCCTTAAGGGGGATTCAGCAGCCAAATTGAAAAGGTTTCCCTTAACCACTGTGTATGCGGGCACATTTGCTTCGTGAAGTGTCAAGAGCTGTGTGCATTAGTGTGACTTTAATGGCTCCGTGGGTAGTGTCATGTTCTTCTTGGAGATGATTCGGATTCGAGAAGGGATAGTGTAAAACTCGGTGCCAGCATGTGGCCCGGCCAATGAGAATAAGGTTTCCATCTGATGGATGGATCACTATAAATAGATGATCCCTTTGGAATGTAATCCAGGACACTGATACAGACTGTGATGCCCTCCACTGCCATGCCAGCTAGGCTACTGTGTACAGTAGGTCATACATGTGGGCAAGCTCTCAGCCAAGCAACTAGAAAGTTGCAAACGTAAACATTGCCTGAAATTTTCGTGAAAAATTTGTTTTTACACTCTGTAAATTGGTGTTGCAATGGAAAAATCACTTACCATCACATTGGCAGTTTTCTTGCACCCATGCAGAGAGAAATTGTAAGAAGAGGTAAATGGGTTGGGTGAGCAGATTGTCACATTGTCTGCCATTGCAAACTGCACTTACATGGTGTGGTGACTTACCTACGGCAACTGATTCAGCTGATGGCTCCTTCCCCATAATTGAAGAAACTGTAGTATACATGGAACAACGTGCCTGATAAGCCTGTAGGTCATTCTTTCACAAAACTTGATGCAGTTGCTCTGAACTGATAGTTTTGGTTTTCTAGTTGCTAGTGTGAAAGGTGAAAAACAGTGCAACCACAGGATGTTCCATGCAGCAAGTACACACGGACACATTAATCTCAGATGAAGAGCAGAAACATCTGGAATCACTGTAGCTCTGTGTCCAGTATGACAGTTGAGGTAGTGATCAAACTGCACTTATGCCTCTCTGTCGCAGGGAAGGAAATTTTGTCAAAGCTGCAGAATAGTACACAAGAGATACAAATTCTTACCACTTAACAATGAGCACTGAGTAATCAATCCCCCCCCCCCCTCCTCTGGGTATATATTTTGTGATGTGTTCAACTTCCAGAGGATGGGGCGAGGAATGTGTAAGACCCCTGTGGTCTACTGCCCAAGCTCCTTCTGGAAGGAGCTACTGAGGTGGTGTAGTACCTAAGACACAATTGTAATTCATTTGCTTGGGCCAACGTGATATCCCAAGATTGATAGCTTTTCTGAATGGAAAGATGAATCACTAGTGATCAAATTAGAAGTCTTCTAATCATTCAGCTGTGCTGGTGCTCTTATTTCAGGTGGATGTTGTTAAGGAAATACCTTGTAGTGGATATTCCATGCTTACTTCACCAGGAAATATTTTTTTTACTCAAAATAACTATTTGTGACTAGAAAATATTACTGGTCTGTTTGGACTTGCTCATTTGCTGGCTATGATCTGCATTGTTCTCGGTGTTCAAATTGTCTGTACTGCAGAGCTACAGTCAGAATGCAGATGAATGGGTAATGAAGCTGAGCTCAGCATATTGTGCATGCTTCAACTGCACTGTTTTACAGAGTTATTTTGTAATAACACAACTAAAATAATGGAAATATTTAGAAAAAAATGAGTGATTACAATATTGGCTGAAATAAGTAGCCATGTGCCTTAGAGACCTCAGAGGGCAGAAAGTTCCTTTCTCACTTCCCACTAACTTTACCTCTCCCCTCAGAATGATAATGCATTCTAGTGGAATTTTGTTTTACACTGCCAGACACAATGACAAAATAATCTTGGTGTAGATTTAGCCTCATTTAGGGATCAGAATGGTGACCTGTATTGGGGTGCATCTGTCTGAATTTCAGGATTGGTGATAATTTGCAACATATGATGTTGAATTTGCTTCTTGTAAAATGGCCTCTGGTGTTATAACTTGTAGGTAACAATTATTCTTAAATATTAATGTACATCTAAGCATTGATGTAGCATCAACAAATAACTGTTTAACTGTGGGAGCTTAAGCTTCATGTACAGTAGCTAACTGTCTGCAAATTTTAGTATGGTTAATTTATTTAGTATTCAGTGAATTCAGTAGCAATGAATAGTTGCTAATTAGTGTACACCTTCAGTTTCCACCATTTGTATCTCTTTAATTTGTGTATAGCATCACATCTTCCCTATCCCTGCAGATTTTTTGATAATCAGAATGGACTGAAAAGTTTCTTGTAATGTTTAGAAACAGCTGACACACATGCTTCATTATGTTCACTCATATCTATTTGTAAGGATATTGGTACTTTTATTATTGTCAAATACTGTAAATTTTGTATTCTTCTTTGCAGGATCCTTCCATTTCCAAAAGCAGAATGGCAGAATGAGTGAAATCTTTCATGAAAAGAAGAAAACAAGCAGCTGCCAACAAGTAAGCTGGTGGCATTACATTTGATACCAAGACTTCTTTTCGTGTAATAGTGTTGCATCCGTCACTTTTCCAGTTGCATTTTTCACAATTTCAGGTGTCATTTAACAATCAACTGAGTAGAAGTTTCATTAAAACAGATAAGGCATTTATACAGAGGGCTGCAAAAAAGTTTGTTCATATTCACTAGTCAGTAACACATTTCTGCAACTGAAAAATAACTTAAATAGTTGCAAAGGTGTGTGTTTGAGTGAAAGTTCACTAGACTTTCATTGTTGACATGTAAAGAATGTGCCCTACAGCTTGTTAGTGTCATTTTGGGACACCATGTAACAAGGAAAAAATTCAATGTAGGACCAAAGAGTCGGTCTAAATTTACACTACATGCAGATGACTGGGAATTTAATAGCAGAAAGTACTTAAATTTCTTACCCTGTTTAAATTGCTTATGGAGCCCTGGAAGAATGCTTAAAATCTCTTTGCATGCTGTAATAAGTTTGTCTTCATAATCTGTAGAGGGGCAATACACAAGAGGCTGAAGAATAGAAAGATTCTTAACACACTACTGGTTCTTCATATTCAGTAAACAGGCTTCCAGAGAATAATTTGCATCTATCTTACTCTGCCAATTTGTGTTTTTAGTGCTGTTCTTCTTTGTGTAGACTAAATATCCCCTATTAGTCCTATTTGACAGTGGCCCTATACACTTCAGCAATATTCTAAGATACACTAGAGATTTCTAGTGTCATTAGTAAACTTACTGCCTTAACATAGTAGTTTGTTGATGTGAGTACTCCAGTTCACATCACTACAGATGTTGGTATGAGTTGACTGATACTGATTGTGAATCATTTATAGTTAAGGTCACAAGACACTTCCTTTTGTACAGTGAATCGCATAATTCACTACTCACCATATAGCGAAAATATTGAGTTGCAGACAGGCACAACAGAGACCACTAAACATGTAAGCTTTTGGCCAGAAGGCATTCTGAAAAAACTTTATCTAGCCATCCTTGGCTGCCAAGGCCAGTCTCAGATGTATCTAAATGATAAAGGATGGGCCCATCATACTTCCTTGAGGGCACACTTGAACTTACTATAATTTGACTGAGAAATTCTAAACCCAATTAAAATTTTTATACCTCATTAGTCATACTTAGGTTTGTAAATGGTGGTGGTGTACCAATTCATGTGGTATTTGTAAGTAAAGAAATACAGTGTTGGAATTTTTTTAGTAGGGAACATTTTCTACCCCCAAATCTCATTAACATATCTGGCCACTCTGACATTGACAGCATTTACATAGGACCAGACCGAGCGAGGTGGCGCAGTGGTTAGCACACTGGACTCGCATTCGGGAGGACGACGGTTCAAACCCGTCTCCGGCCATCCTGATTTAGGTTTTCTGTGACTCCCTAAATCATTCCAGGTAAATGCCGGGATGGTTCCTTTGAAAGGGCATGGCCAATTTCCTTCCCCATCCTTTCCTAATCCGAGCTTGTGCTCCGCGCCTAATGACCTCATTGTCAACAGGAAGTTAAACAATAATTTTTCTCCTCCTCCATAGGACCAGAAAATATGTGCATTTTGTGAGAAACCTTTGCAGCAACATTCTGCTGTGGTAGTTGCTAAAGGCTTAATTATTGCCCTCATGACAGCCATGTATTCCATTCAGTATCTCCATTTATAGTCTTCTGCTTTGTTCTACATCTATTATGTAGTAGGCTGTTACTTCAGTTGGTTTGCAGTGGCTACATACCAAAAAGGGCCACTCCCATGGTGAACTGTTCTTCTAGGTACACAATGAGCAACTGTACAGTAAGTTATTGCTTTGAAATTCAAACATTCATCTAAATCTCTCTGCCCAAAGGTAAATTAACATATTTAATCATCCTTGTCAGTGAGCCACAAATCCTTTTACAAGGAACCCCTTGAATAAGAGGTTGCAAAAAGCCAATGATGTCCATAACATTACATGTGCACAGATTATCTACCATGAAACCACAATGTTGGCTGCTAATGGCATGGAACAGGACTGGAGGTACCCAGTGGTGACCACAGCATGAAGCTATGAAGTGAAGTGTAGTGTAACTGCTTAGTCTAACTCCCAATAATACTGTGGTGCTGTTCGGGGTGATAGAGAGCATAACATCAGCGATGATAAAGTGGTCATAGCATAATATATAAAAAAGCTGTCAAATTTAATGTTCCATCAGAAAGGAACCCAGGGAATTCTGCAAAGTGAGAAAGAAGAGGCAGATGAAAAACTAGTGTCTGCAAGATAAGTCAGTGGAATGTATTGTCACACACGCTAGACTATGCAGACACAATATATGAGTAGTACAATGATGAGTGAAAGTGATAAACAGCATTAAGACACATACTTATTCATCCTCATCAGACAGTGAGCCACAAATCCTGTCACCAGTGAAATGTAGCAAAGGACAGTCCTTGTCCAAGGAGTGGACACTAAACATAATTATGTACATGAAACATGATCTGCTGCATAGTAAAACATAAAGAACAGATTTCAAACAAGTCGGCAGCAATGTTATCAGGTAGTGCCATCACATACCATCTGTTTTCATCAGTGCATTACACTAATATGATTATATACACATTCTTAGAGTGGATACCTAACTGCGAAGTTTTTAATTCCCAAGGAGGTTTGCCTCTGTTCAGTGGTGCAAACCTTTGTGCTTACTGAGCCATGTCATTGTTCAGTGTTCATGGTGCAAGTTGCTAGTTTGTTTTGAACATTACTTGAATGTCAACTATGTCCATTTTGTGAAGTGTAATGCATACATGCCATAGGTTGACCTCTGAACCTCCTTGAGACTGATTTTGTCACACTTCTGATGCACATGGTGAATCATTAGCAGCTAATGTTTTCCCTATCATAATTAACTTTCAAAGAGGCCTAAGGATTGAACTTGCAACTTTACACTGAAAGGTTCCTTGTTACAGTTAAGAAGGGTGCTTCTTTTTCTGACACACTAAATATGTAAATCTTGCTACTAATTTTAGCTTCCCTTAGTACTTCAGTAATCATTGTTGTTAAAAATGCCACTTGCTGTCTGATATTAGTTGCAGCATTGACTTCTCAAGATGTCAGATGTATTTGTTACTACATGTACATTACCATAGCTTTTGAGCTAGTTCTATACACTGTTTTGCAGAATATTGCACCCATGACTTGGAAAGCTGTAATCGTCCTGTAGCAAGGACAGCATGATTTGGTAACATTTCTGTGAATACATTAGTACAGCAACATTAATATATAAAATCCTTTAAAAGGCAATGATGTCTTTCAGCTGTAAAACCACTGAATGGTGATGTACAGTGGCTGTGTGTTCCTCAAGTCAAATTGCTTCACTTAAGAGTAAAACAAAATTTTATTAAGTGCTGTATACAGTTCGAAAAACATGCTGTACTTCTAATTAACAAACACTAAATTATTGTAAACTCGTGATGAAATAATAGCTGACACAGTAGCCTCTGCAACATGTAGTTATGCAGTCGGTTACTAAAAATGAATATTCTTAAATTTAATTGCCCTCTTCTGAAAATTCTTCAGAGTGAAAATGAGGTGATTTCCTCAAGTAATGACATAATGCATCTATGAAAATTGGGTGCTGTTTTTCCTTACACTGGCGTTGGCATTGTGTAAATGTTATTTTTGTGTCACTTCTAAAAATGACACTAGCAGAAAGTCAGGTTCCAAAGTTCTAAGGCCAATCTTACTCCCATACGCACATACACCCCCCCCCACCCCCCCGTCCTCCACCCTCCTTCCTGACTTCTCCCTTCCCTCTCACACAAGTTGACCTAAATGCTTTCACACAGATGTGGCAGTTAGTAACCTTAAACCTGAAAGCAAAAAGCAACTTCTTTGTAGCAAAAGCTTTGCTTTTCCTTGATCAATATCATGGTGTCATAACTACAACTTCTGTAATAACTAACACACTCAAACATTCATTAACCTCTTAGTTGCTTGCTTAAAAACTAATATGGAGTTCCTTACACAGAAGTATGGTTGAACCACATCATCCTTTGAGTTGTGAACAATATCTACCCCTTTTGTCAATATTCCTGTCCTGGTGTTGACATTGTCAACAATTTTAGGCTTCATTCAATGAAACATTGTGTACTGAATGTTCTACACAGTATGTAGCTCAAAACATTACATATCTATTTTCACTACTTAACAGTATTGAACAGCAGATAAAGCAGTCCAAAAGCTGCTGTTAATGCTGCTACTCAACATCCATCACTACCAGTGCAAGTAAGGCCAGGATAATTTTTACTTTATTCCTTATGTACCAAACAGTTGGTTTTAGGATCAGAATGACTCCTTTCTAGATACAGTTAATATTTGGCCTGGCACAGTGTGTTCAGACAATTTAGTGGGCTACATTTTGTGCCTATACCAAGCTCAATTAGTTCTGTATTCACTTTGCACACACTGGTTTGTGCAGCCTCTGACAGTCCATTGTCCACCTGAACTCTGCAGGCTGGTTGTTGTGTGCCTTTGGGGGTGAGGTCCGGATGATATCGTCCTCGGGCCTTCCATCTGCAGGGACTGGGGGGAAAATAGGTGTAGGGCTTGGCTATTTGCATCTTGGGAATGAGTGGTATAATTGTGCAGATTTGGTTGTGAGTCATTCCACCCATCACAGGGATGCAGTACCAGGCTGAGTACAGTTTAACCAATTTTCTGATTGACAAAAAGTCATTTTATATTGATAGTGTTGAGTACAATGTGACGTGTAATAAAGTGAAGAGCTGCTGAGAGTTCAGCAAAATGAGCAGCCATTTAGTTTCTCAGGCTGGTAGCATTCCCTCTAAAACCATTCTGAGTTTCATTGTCCTGTTAGCCTAAGAGGCTACACACAGCTCTCCCATTAATGATTTGAGAGATTTTGTCTCTCCCCATCCTCAAACATTTAGGTGTGTGTTTGATGTGTGTTCAGGAGTGTGTGTGCTGGGGCCCCTCTTCCCGGGAGGGGGGCTGCTGACTGGGGAGCAGTCCAGGTGATAGCAGGGCCCGGCTGTCACGTGGAAGCTCAGAGAAAATGTGTGAATGCATGTGGCTCACATCTGGGTCTGCTGGTCAGGTACAAAGTAAGGGGGCTTAGTTGGGGTCAGCCGCAGGTGGTCTGTTCCGGGAGTGCGCTTGACTCTGTCCCGATATCCTCCTGTGGGGTCACAAGCTTGGCTCAACATCTTGCACTGCCAGGTTTGGATCAGGAACATTGGTCAGTCTTTGTCCCCCCCTCCCCCCTTCCACTTCACTTCCCTCCTTAAATTTCAAAAGTTTGTCAACCAGTTTCATTGCACTGACCCTTGTCTTGTGTTTCTATCTTACATGGACTTTGTGGCTGGTATTATGTGATGCTACAGCAACCCAAAAGAATGTCCTTAAAAACAGTGTGTATGGTGCTAGTCAGATCTCACCAGTATAGTTGTTAAAGCCGCATAGGGTGCTAAGAATACTAATTGAGATCTTCAGTCCCTAGTCTCCTTGGAACACAAATTAGACAATCTTGAACTTAATTCCATCTCAGATGCATTACAGTTTCTAGAACACAAGTAAGCCTCTGACAAACTGCTTTGGCCTCACCCATTCATGTTTTGAGTGTTATGCTCATAAAATTCCTTCACTTACGGCAGACAAGTGAAGCTTAGTGTAACATTGTTCTCAAAGTACAGTGGCAAAAAATGACAACATACACATGTTCTCAGGTTGCATTGCCAGCCCTGAATAGTGGTAAGCACTAAACTGTGCTGAATGAAAGTGGTCAGCAGATACTTTTGTCAACTTCTTAATTAAAAACTTACACAACTAATTCTCTTCAAACAGCAACTATTAGTGTTTCAGCAGCTTCAGAAGTTAACATTCTAGAGCTGCTTGTATAAGACACTAAAACCTCTCTGAAATATTTTAAATTAACTTGGTTAGTGGATATTATTCTTAATGAATTCTCAGCTTGGCCACTCTAGCCTTAGGCAAAAAGGGCTACATAAATTTTAGATAATAATTGCCAAAATTATTACATAAATTGTAGGTTCTGTTCCAATAAATCTGCAAATGTAAAAAATTAAAAAAAAAATTAACTTGGTGACAGGATGGTCCTTGCTATGATAGTAAGATAAGTAGCCTTCTTTTAAAGTTTGGACTTTAGGAGAGAGATACTGACAGGATTGAAGCTGTAAGTTTCACCTAGCTAGCCCAGTCAGTAAGAGCAATGTCTACAAAAGACGGCATCGTGCTCCACTTCATGGTTTCAACCTGTCGCAAAATTTCATAAATGTCAAAAATTTGTCACTGGACTTTTGCTCATTCCATACTTCCGACATTTTAATGCAGTAACGTTGCAGCAGTGTAATCATGCCCACTGAAAGTTCTTTGAAAAACTCATCTTCAATAAGGTCAGCTAACTTCTTATCATTAGCCTGTCCAATAAATCTGAGAAAGCAGTTATTCTCGAACTATACTGGCTGCATAAAATTTTGATCTTGCACAAAAATGTGTTCCAGTACAGGAGATGACAGGTGAATCTATACAAGCAGTTTCTTGCCCAATAAGGTATTACAGGGTGGGCAGCTCAAACAGGTTACCCAAAATATATTAAAAATCGGTAAATACATTGAGGTGCAGGTTTCTTATCTAGGCAAGTGTTAATCATAATTTGTAATTCTAAAACTGACAAAAGTTGTTCTTAAAATTTATAACTACATACTTCCTCGTAACATGAACATACAAAGAAGACTTTGATGTAACTCACCTTGAACTTCATCAAGTAATAAAGTAACAGCACTGCAAACTTCTTTCCTGTCATCAGGAGCAGTAGTCCCACAAATGATGTACTGAACCAAATGCAAGCAGACTTGTAACTTGGGTACAGTTCATGTGTGTGGCCATCAAGACATGTGCTCAAAATATTGACCTCAGTGCGATGTTCATAATAAATGCTGTAAAGCACTTCTGGACCAGAAATATTCTGTTTTTAATTTCATCAGGACTTAACTAGAGCACAGGTGCACTTTCTCTTTGGGGGTTGTCTGTTTCCTTTTAATCACTTTTTGTAATGCTCCCTGCATTTCATGAGTCTAAATAGTTTTACAAGAAAAATTTGACTGTTAAAACAGCAGAGCACACGTACAGACACTTACCATAGAAGTAAAGTGCCTGCATTTGTGGGAGTCTCCCCATGGCAGGACAATGGCCTGTGTTGCTGTTTTGTTACTATTTGGTGAATTTCCTCTTGTTACCTCTTGTAAATTACTGGCCTATGACAGTTAGCAATGTACTTAGCTAAAAGTGCACCACAATCCATTCACTCATTCTAGATATATATATTTAAGGTGGCCTGTCTTAGGTGCCCCACCATGTGTTTAAAGATAAAATGGAAAGTGCAAGCAGGACATAGGCAAAATAGGAATTAGATACTCAATTGTGGTGGTCAAATTTGCAGGGCGATTTTCTCCAAAGTGATTTAAAACAGTTCTATTTCCCTTACGTGTAGCTTTAAATGGTGCCACCTGCCTCAAGACTTTCCATTAGCCTTTTTGTGACAGCAAACTTGCATCTCTGTTTGTGTTAATCCCTTGCTTAAAAAATACTGTTTTAGCTTTTGTTCATTGTGATTTGGCAAAAAGTATGCATGAGATTACAAATGTCAATGAAGACTAAAAGATGAAGCTGCCAATGAAGCATATGCACAGTTGTCCTTAGAACACGCAGATGAAATTTTGGCATTGTAAATTACCAGTCTTCGAAGAAATCAAGGTAAGAATTTCATAACTGCTGGTTACTCTTAATGTTACACTAATAGAGAATACTGTATCATTTCATGTGGGTTCACTAGAAGTAAATGTTGAACTAAACAAACGTACCATGTTTATATTATTTCAATGCTTACTCCCAATAATTTGTTGTAAATTTTAAAATTCCTGTATTGTAAGATGCTTCTATTCACTTGTTAGTCCTTACCTTCTATTGTGATAGTTAAAAATGCACACAGTTTTTACTTTGGAAATTGATTAAGCTGCTACATAAATTTAACATTGTTATAATAACTGTAAGTACTTAGTTTACACATTTAAATGAAGCATAAATCAATAGGAAATGGAACACAGTACAGTTCTTTGAAACTCCATATGTTGAGTAGAACCAGTGCCGCTGTAAGTGTTAACGTATTGATTTTGTAAAAAGTTCAATATCTAAAATTTTGTTCCCAAGGTTTTAACACTGGTTCATTCATCCATCCACTGTGCCAACTCATTGTTGCTGATACATGGTCAGTGGAATACCTTTGTAATGGGGATCCTTGGTTTTCTGGATTCAGTAGAAATGCTTCAGTACTGTCAACCAATTTGAGAGTATCTGTTGAGAGTATAGACTGTCTGAAGTTGCAACCCATTGTTTTAAACAATTTGGGTTTCATTCACTTACTGTTGTCTAATAGAGTAGAGATGGCGATTATAAGTAGGTACATGGCAACAAAGTTATTGGTGCAAGCACTTGCAATTAGTATGCTAGAGATAAGGCACTTGCAAATTCATGAATTAGGTTTAGAATGCCACTGTTAGTTCTAATTATTTTGTGATTTATCATTGCTATGTCAATTTCTTGTAGTATTTACTTTGCATTTTATGTTTAATTCAGACTGGAACAGTAATAAAAGTGAAAATAAGAAAGCAGTAGTACCAGGGAAATGCCATTGGCTCAATGTTTTTCAGAGCACTTGCAGTGGAGGGTTCCCATTTGAATATAGGGGAGCAAAGACAAAAAACAACGTTCTGGAGATGATGGTTGATCTAATGGATATATTAATACTGCCACATTTGAGAGAAACCAGTATTTTCTAGCAGAAAATTTGTTACAAAGGTATGTAGGATTAATATTCACTCACGCACATTAATTGAAACATGCTATCAAAAAGTTTTCATGTAATTTAGTCAAATAATGTGCAGAGCAGCAAATGAGGAGAAATGCATTTACCAGATGAGATGGATATGCACCAATAGAATCTCATTACCACGACGACTTACTGATAAAGTAATACTAATTTGTAGCTCAGTCAGTCTAATATGGAAAGGCAATTACTACAATGGTCATAACAAAAACTGGATGTCAATGGGTTAATAGCCACATATTTGGGTTACAAATTGAATATTTGCTTACCTTCTCCTGTCTCTTAAACCTGTTGCCAAATACTTCCACCTACTGGGTATCTCCCATTGTGGTGCTGGAAGAACTATTATAACATGCTGTGCCTGATAATGGAAGGTGCAATTCTGATAAATTATAAAGTCCTTTCCCCTGTAATTCAAACTTCTAGTGTGCACCATAGGAATTTTGTGTAGAACTTTGCTTCCACCGGCTTGTTGATTTTGAACATACTTCATCATCTTTTGATTGTTTTCCCTTTAATGAAGCACAGTGTAGAAAAGTTTCATCCTCAGCATCAGCCTACACAAAAAGTCAGAATTGCCATGCTGAAGATGTCTTGGACATTCTGGCAGAGCTCTTTTAGAAGTGAGTTTTCTTCCAAACTCCTTAAACCTAGGGTCTTAAAATGATGGCTCCCAGTTCAAAGAGCCACTAGATGGTTTCAGTTGTTAGTTCCTCCAATAGACATTTATTGGGGCTATGTTTCAAGATGCAATTCATGCACTTCCTCTTCACCATGTAAGCATATTAAAAGTTCATTAACCATACACTTCAGCAAATACTGAAACCATTTTTGTGGATACCTGGAATTATCTAGTTCCCCACTTCTGGTTACAAAACATGACTGCTCTAAGCAACATGTATGCAATTAAAAATAAAAACAGCAAAGTAACATCACAAGTTATTGTTCCTTAGCTTTAATTATTGCTTCTACAAGGTACAGATACCTCCAGGAACTTTTTTGTGCATACGAATATTGTATTTCTGGTCCACTGTCTTATTATGGAGCTACTATGTCACATGAGTGTGATAATTTACTTTTGTTTGCAGGCATGAAGAAAATAAAATGGGGGAAAAAGTATATGCCGTGCTGTGAATTTTTAAACACGTTGCTGCAAAAGGTGCCGATGAAGTAAGTAAAATTTAGCTAAAAATGCATTTATAAATGTATTGTTCCAAAATGTGCCAAAGTTGATGAATTTTTGTTGCTATAGGGATGACAATGCAAAAGATATTAAAAACTAACTAAAACTAATATGCATAATCCACTTATGTTACAGGAAACACTTAACTACTACTGAAGATAAATTTGACATGTTAGCTGTATGTGGTCAGCTTTGAATGAATGACACATGCAGAAATCTAACAAATACAGTACCTGAAAAGTAGCTGACATAAGAGGTATTCATCTACAGGTGGAAAAATCTTCTCCGCCTGTAGATGCATTTTGGTGTATTCCTCACAGGATGGAAAAGAAACTGATGTGGCTAACTCATGATGCAACCAACTGGAAGTGGAACTGGTAAGGAAATTATTAACAAACTAAAATGCATAACCTCCAACTGCAGGTTGAAAAATTAAGAAACCTGTGCAGCTCCCACTCCTTCCTCCTATATAAAGTTTAAATAACAAGCATTTCTGCATCTGCCTGCCTTGCATGTCTTACGATGTGGGAACAGTAATAAAAGTTGGTAAGCTACAATGCTTCATATGCCATTTAAGAGTAAAGCAATACAGTAAAACTGAGTAGCTCCCAAACATCGAATTGTTTTGGATTCCTGTGTAGAACATAACATTGCTCTCATGGAAATATTACATATCCCCTTCAACTGAAGTTGGAAATAGTTACGAACATATTGCATGTTTTGTTTCCTTGTTCAACCTCGATTTTTGTTTGCGATTGCATTCAGAATTTTGTGAAGATGATAGATGTTGTTAAATATGAATGTGGAAACTATGACATTTTTTATGCACCTGACATGATTTACATGTAAAAGGTAGTTCAAATTCTGTGAAGCAGCATGCTGCCGCCATTATATACTTCACCTTTGGACAATTGGAACAATGAGATTACGGTGTGTACAGAAATACATGGATGGTTATTTATCCCACCCTAAGTGAGTGGAATTTGACAACACTGGTTTGAATTACTGTCAACTGTGTGCTTCAGGTGTACGCAGCAAAAAACTTATTTAAATGTATCTATTGTGGTGTAAAATTGCTTGCAGTGTAATATGTTATGAGAACCTAATACGTACACCCTGTCAATGGTGGTCGAAATTGGAAATGTTATATACTTTCACTCAGCCTTCATATTTAGTTTGTCACTTTAGTTGACATTTTCATATAACAGTTTCAAAAATCGTTTAGTACCTACTGTTTGAAGTGGAAATATTAATCAGTTACTCATCCAGCAGTAATGTTTCTCCTGTTGTTGAAAACATAATGCAAGTTTTGAAATGGCTATACCTTCACCCCATTGCTGTAGCTTTACATAGCAAAGCTATTTTATAATACTGCTATGACTTGCCTCCTGTTAACACTGGAGACTACTACACATTTTAACTATGTCAAGCAGTGCTGGAGCTTTGCTCAAATGTTGCACATGACTTCATGAAATGGGAATAGATCGGCTTCTAGTGACAAGTGCTGGCTTCACATTGATATTGTTCTGTGGCTGGATGACTGGGCTGGCATAGTGGTAATTTGGTTTGTGGCCCATTGTGTGCAGTTATGAATAATGGTGACAGGTCAACTTAAGGTGACTGAGTATTGTTGTTTTGATAAAATTTACAGAATGTTCTCAGGAGGCACAAATATCTGTTCCATATTTGATTGACATTTAAAGTAACATCCACACCAATGGTGGCAGCACATCATGATACAATTAATGTTCACAGCAAATGTAAACATTCTGTGCAAGTCACATGTTTGCATGAGATTGTAGTGGATCATCTATCGGAGGACAGCTGAGTGGATCATGTCTAAAAGCAACAAAGAAAAAATTACTGATCTAGACATGAGCCTGTGGCAGGACTCATCTTGCTGAGCTTAGTATGTACTAATTCATTATTTATATACTGCCACAATCAGTTGTGTACTCTTTGTGGCAGATGTTCTAGCCCTGTTATAAAAAGTGTCCGCATCAAGGTTTGATGCTTTGAAAGTTGTCCTCTATTGTGCTGCTGAAATTTGTTTTTAGTTTAAACAATCAAAACACTGCATTACATTATGCTTACTGCATAAAAAAATTGAAAATCAGTGTGGATTTGAATTATTTGCTATGCAACTATAGAGTACTCTGATGTTATCATTCAAACTATTAGCAGTAAGGTGTGTATAATTGCTAGTCTGAGGTAAGCATAAATTAGCAAATCTGAAAATTTATTTATTTGAAATATGTCAAACTGTCTGCAAGAGGCCTTTCAAAATACTTGTATTCATCTGCAAGGATTTTATGACTCCCAGGCCATCTCTTTCTAAGGTGTCAAAGAAGAATTCACCCATGTCTACTTCAAGTAGCGCACAAATCAGTCAACATTTATTAGCAATGCTGCTACTTTCAGGCTGGTGCAGTTAGTCAAACATTACTGTATGAAAATGTAGGTAACACGTTAAGATTTTTATTATTGTAAAAGATGTCTCTCTTAACAGGGGAGATACATTTACCAATTACATGTACAGTGTGTGTCAAGACAAAATATCTCCTCACTATATTAAGGCATGTCTTCACTGAGAACACTGCACCACAAATTCTGCCTGATAGTCCAAAAGGAAGTGGAGTGTCAGCAAATGCTAGGTTTGGACAAGACTGCATCACATTGTGTGGAGCTGTGCTTCCAAGCAGTTCTCCCTTCACTGCTAGGTGGCATTAGTGCAGTTTCCACAGCAATGGAGGACTATAGGTCACCATAGTGCAGCTTATTTCCATGAAATTCACATAAAATATGTACACACATAACTTCCTCATTACTGAAAAATTATGGAAATCTCTACAGTAGTTCCTGAGATTAGTTCTGACAGACAGAAACTGCAATGGAGAACTTACACTTGAGTGTATGTAGATAAGTTATGCTTCACCTACCTCACATGCTGAAAAGTGACATTAGTTATGTAATACTGTATACACTAAATTTCGTTGATAGTACTGACATTAGTTGGCCACTGTACTTTGAAACAGTGGGTAAGTGGAAAATAACACAATTTTTGTGTAAGTCTGCTAACTACATGTCTCAAGATAACTGTTGTTACACTGATGTGAATTGTCTCTAGAGATGGAAGTGGAAGGTGACCTCTTTATGTAGCTGTAAGATTTTGCCACTCTCCAGTTCTGGCTGGATACACCATTATTCTGACACACCTGCATCAGAAGATATAATTGGTAATGCTTCTATGTAGTTATTAAATTTTGCCTCTTGTTAGAGGTATGGATGGCAATAAAATATTCAGTTTTTATGCTTTGCCTTCCTCTGAAGGTGGAATTGAAAGTTTAAGCTGATATGTATAATGCCTCACACTGAAAATGTGCTGCCATAAAGTTCTCTTACATGCTTCACTGCCCTCAAAATGTGGACGCTACTCATTTATACAGTGAAGATTGTTACATATACTCTCCATCTGGAAGTGAGGATGTAATAAAATTTATATCAAATCCCTGTGTTTGGTTTCCTTTAGATGTAAAAACAGTAATTGTATGTAAAACTTACATCATGCATACTAAAACAGGTGGGTATGGTAACGTTTTATGCAGCTATCATGTGTAAAGTTCTTGTAGCATTGAGTTTATATATGTGCTACGTCATGCTACCAAACAGAAACAAAAATCGGAAATAAATTTCTGTTAAACACTTCCACTTAAAAATGCTCGTCAGTCAAAACAGAGGCATACGTTTTGTGAGGTTCTAATGCATTTCTTGGAAGTAAAGGTTTGTACAAATGATTTATGTAACTTATTTCTGCAGTTTTAAGCTGGAAAGTACTTCAAATATTACCGACATGTGTGCATACTAGGATATCATTGTTAGGTAGTAAGATTTGAATTACATACTTGGACAATGACTTCCTTAGATTGCTAGCTGTTGAAATTGGAAATCCTGTATTTTCATGTAAGTGAAATGATCACTTTCTTCTTGGTGACAGCTGTAATAAAAATTTGGTGTGAATGCTGTGTTAACTTCTATTGGAGTGGAAACAGTGAAATCTCTTCATGTAGCAATTGTGGTTTGCCGGTCTTGTCATCGCCAAGTTGTTCTAAGCATATTTTGACTGTTCAGTTTATTGCTGACGTTAGAGCATAGAAACTGTTCAGGTATGTCATGTTGCTCATAACCTTGAAAGCAGTTACAGAATTTATATGTAGACTAGTGACTCAGCCCAGCCTCATCTGGGTAGTATTAATTACCTGTGGCCAGACAACGTGTGGAGTATTTTGTTCGTGGGTCACTGCAGAGTTTTGAAAAACCTTCAAAGGGCAGCATAACAGAATATCATAACATTATTACAAGCTGGACAATGTAAGCAGCGCATGAAAGAACCGTTGTCCAGAAACATGAATGTTAAGTGTCCTATATTGAATTGACATTTTTACGATGTGCATGTTTAGCGTATGTAGCAGTACTTGCACTGTGAAGCTTAGTGTGCACTGTGATGTATTTTTTGACTCTTTGCCACAGTCCTTCATTGTGGCCTTGTTGTGGCAGGCTCCTTTGCTGTGTCTCAAAATGAAGCCTGTTGACATATGTTCGATTCAAGGAAGACAGAAAGCTGAATGTTGTCATCTGTTGTGCTACTGAAAGAATACACTGTATGTAAACAAAGCAAAGTTGCTGAAGTAGTTTCTGAGACAGTTTACTTGTAACATAAAAATTAAATCGCCACATACTTCGGATTCACATGTTTGTTTTTTTTCCTGTGCAATTGTTGTTAAATGATTTCAGGGAAATTATTGGTTAAAAGTATTTAATTATTTCAGACTGTCTCACATCACAGCCTGGTGATGTGTTATGTGATAATCTTATTATTTGAAGATTTTGCAGTAAATTAAGTGTGTAAACTGCGATTGCGTATCGGAAAGAAGCAGAAATTGTCGTGTTTAAAAATGTGTACCTCCGCATTATTGAGATATGAGGAAGAGGCTGAAAGCAGACAGAAAAGAAGTGACCCAGCTGGAATTCCATCCCACAACCTTGGTTTCCAGCCACATGTTGAGAGTTGGAGCACAACACTGATAGAAATAAGATCCCACTTTTTGCATTGTCAAGGCACTGCAGCTATGTAGAGTTAAGATGGCTGTTTGGTAGATAATGGCATTGTTTCCACAGATTAATTTTAATTCATCATGATTCAGACAATTTACATAAAATATTTACAAATTAGCCAACAAATGATCCTTGTTAATATTACCTACTGGTCAAAATCAACTAAAATCCCTACAGCAGTTACTGAGATGAGCCTGCATACACAGATTGCAAGAAAGCCACTTAATTACTAACATACATAAATGTTACAATGATCTATGTTGTCTGTCTTTCCAGGCTTTGTAGGTGAATATGTGGTGGTTTTTGTAGATATAGGATATATTTTCCCCATTAAAAGTACACACAATAGCAACATTTTTGACTGCTGTGCATTACCTTCCTTTGATGATGAAACGATGAAATAAGTTTCCTGCTCCCATGCTTTCACTTCCTATAAAGATACAAACAAAAAGATAGATAAGAACTGCATCATGAAATACTTAAAAAATAGATGATAGGCAGCTCTTTCATAATGCCCTCATCTTAAGTTACAAACAATAAAAGAATTCTGCAGTTCCTATTCATAGCTGCTCTCAGAAGGTGGGTACTGTCAAACAACTGCAGAAGTGCTACTTATTGCTTTCGTCAAGGTATACAAAAATTCTAAGTATTTTCATGTTTAGATGCCATGTACAGTAATGCTCGCTGTACCACTTACGTATATAATGGAACATAATCAGCGTGTTGATGCGATATCCTTCCTTCAGTTGGAAATGGAAATAGTCTACAATATTCACAAATAGCTACCTTGCTTTACCTCCTTTTGTAGTTGTAAGTTAAATATGAATTTTGTGAAGAAACTACGTATTGCCCCAGTGGATGTGGAAGTTGTAATACTTCGATATATGTTGTACTTAATGTTGAAATAGTTACACTAATTTCAAGATTTTGTATTTTGCCTCTGAAGACTGGAGGCAATTGAATTGAAAGTTTTATGCAGCGATCATGTTTGCTTCTGTTTAAACCGGCAACTATAATACAAGCTTAAAGATTATGTATATTGCATATTGGTACCGTTGAAAATGGATGCAGTAATACTTCTTCCATATATAGCTATTTTTACAATCTCTCTTCCAATGTACTAAATTACAGTGTTGCACCATATATTTCTTTCCAGTTGAATTGGGAATGATATGCATTTATGCAGAACTCATCTCTTGTATGTTATTAGTAAGAATTGCAAAAATTAAAAAGTATGTGTACTGAAAGTAGGAAGGGTAATTATATTTCCATGCAGCAGTCATCCTGTCCTGCCCTCAAAACTGCAACTCCAAGTAGTTTCAAGGATATCCCTTGTAACTCTTCCCTTCACATGCAAACAGTAATGCAAAACTTTTCTTGACATGGTGTGTATTAAATCATTATAGTAATAAGTTTATATAGTTAAAATTTATATACCTCTTTTGGAGGAAAGTGTGAAGATATGAATGAGTCACCACCTTGCTGTATTAAGTTCAAATGAAGCATTCGTCTTGGCCTTCCTCTGGAGAATGAAATTACATTATTTTGGGAAGATTTGATGTATGACCCTGTTTTAGAAGTTAATGATACAGTTACTGTGCTTATCTGGCTGTTGGAATTGTTTCTCATGGTTTCCACTGTAGGTGGAAGTGAGGAAGATTTATTTACATGCGTTTCATTTCTTTCCTCACTTCAAGGAGTATACTGAAGACATCAGGTTCCACCTTTTATAAGTGGATGTGTTACAGATCCTTCCATGGGGCTGTAATCACTTTCATGTGAAGTGGAAAATGTGATACAAATTTTGTGAGCTCTTCTGTGACACCAGCAAACAGTAATACAGAAGATCAAATAGTTTACACACTGATACGCTCTTGACATACTGCCTTACAAATTTGAAGCTGCAACAAGTCACTGTCTGTAGGTGCTTTATTATTTATTAAGGTACCATCATTTTTAATTACGTTTATTTCTTGTGGGTGTTGAAACACCACAAGGAATCATTCGGTACACCTAATAACCTTTGTGGTAAGTATGGTAAAGCTGCTTTTGTTAAACTGCTTTTTGTGGCTTCCTACTGCAGGTAGAAGCTGTAATCGTTTTCTTATGTACCTCTCATGTACTTTGGGTCTAAATAATAATAAAAAATGTCTGAAGCTGCTATATACTGCATTCCACTGAAAGTCGGTGACTCTTTCCACACAGCTGTCATGATTTAATTCCCCATCCCATGTGAAACTGCAGTATAAGCTTCATGAAGATAGTACATATTCTACAATATTTTATCAGAGGTAAAAACTACTTTACAAAAATTCTGATTAAAAAATATATTTCAGAGTAATTTACATTGTTTAACTACTTAATATATACTGAACATGAAAACTGTAAGAACACTTCCACACAACCTTCAATGTGTGCGCCCCTCTCAGCTCCACCGTTGATAATGGTGTCAAGAAAGGACTCTTCAATCAGTGGGGAGAGCACCTGTGATAAGGTGGAGTCTTTTTGCTATGAACGGTAGTTTGGTGCATTAGCTTTCCTCTGTACTGCGGTGTGTAATAGTTTTATGTACACTAGATGCCTCAGTTACTCGGCTACAAGTATTCCTTCCTGGATCCACCACATCTCTGTAGCCAAAGTTTTATTTTTTAAGATAAGTGTATTGCTTTCTATTACCAGTGGAAATGATATGATGCAGCTGCAGTAGCAGTCATGCTTTCCGAGCCCCCCTTCCAATTGGAAACCATAACATACGAACATTCCATAGCTGCCTACTATTTTATGACAAATTGGTAAATTTTTTTACGAAGTTGACTTGCTATCTCTTTATTGCAGACTAAACTGTAATTTGAATATTGTTTTCTTTCTAAATAAATTTTGAAATTGATAATGCAATATAAATTTAGCGAACGGATTGTGTATGGTCACCTGCAAGGGACCAGTAGTACGGTAATCGTGTATGGATGGCAAATTCAGTGTAGCTTTGTTCTTCTGGAAGTTGAAATTTTAGTATTTTTTGTGTCTCATTAGGTGACAACTAGTAGCATTTTTTGTGACAATGTTAATGCTGTGTACATGGAGTTGTACCATTACCATTTAGGGTTTATTGCATAGAGATTGTGAACCAGTTTTGTATTGCTCCCAGTGGGGTGGAAGGCCATGATTTTTCTGTAGCCTTCACACCTGGCTTCCCTATTATAATAAGGTTATTAGAAATTTTGTGATTGCTGGTAATTTAATTGTATCTGAAGTGGAAATGACATGCCCATCACCTCATACTTATTCCTCTGCAGATTGAAATTATTGAAATTATAATGAAAATTTTGTGAAGGTGTTTTCATAAGTGTTAACATTTTTCATATTGAAACAATTTTAATGTTGTGTATTCTCGGTGTATTGCCTGCAATTGAAGATAAATCTGAACACTACTTTATGTAGAAAACAATTATCCTTCCTCCTTTATAGCAAAGACTCTAATATTAGCTCTACAAAACAGTTCTATAAAGCCTCCTGTGACATTGGAGACTTCAGTGGTATTCCTACGTGGGTGTTCATCTTGGCCTTCATCAAAAGAACAATGTATTGAATGTTTCATGTACTGTCTGTCATTGGACTTACAAATATGATAGTACTCCAATGTTCAATGTGCTTTGTTGTACTTAAGTTCAAATTGTGTTTTTGTTCCTACATAAAGATTATTAGGTTCTTGAAGGTTGACACTTATATGATATCTAATTGCAAACTGTTGCATTAAATGTATTTGTTTTGATGAGTAAATTGTTCTGATAAGTCATGTGTCTTATATGACAAAGAAAAATTTAAGATTCAGAGCTAATACAATTTTAATTAAGGTATAGAGTCTCCTCTATTACAGGAGATGGATATGATCAAATTTTAATATCACTTGTTACTTCAGGTAAAAAAAGGCAACTTCATGAAGATATTGTGATGATGATGATGATGATGATGATGATGATGATGATGATGATGATGATGATGATATACAGAGCATGCTATGCTTGTCATCTGTTGGTAAGTGCCAAATAATTATTACTGCTTTATGACAAACTATTGACTTATCTTTGGAGATGATTACTGAGATTTTATGTTTGCAAAACTGCTTAATATTCATATCTGTGGAGATAGAAATGATAACAAAATTTTAACACAACTGTCACACCCATGGTAGATATTTCATTATTGTTCTGCCTAAGTTGCTGTGAGAAGGTGTTCTGGTGTTCTCAAGCAGCTGCCATGCTTTGGCTCTCCTTACATCTAAAAATGTCAAATGTATTGGTTGTACTTCTTTCTTTGTAGGTAAATGCAAAATATATTCCTGTAATGTTTGACAATGCTCTGATTTTTGTACTGTCATGTATTTTTCAAATTGTTTACTGAACTCAAAAAGTGGCTACTGTGTTATACTGTAATAGTAAACCTGCTAAATAGTACTTGAATTAGGAAGTAGGTATTGCGAGAATTTCATACTCATTTCCCATGTTTCATTCCTTAAAGTTAAAAATGATAAATTTCCTGTGTAACTGCCATGCATCACCTACCATTTAGGTGAAACCCCTAATGTAAACTTTTGTAATGATACCATTAAGGTCATTTACATGGAACTGGTAGTAATGATTTTTTTAATCTGCAGTCTCTCTCTCTCTCAACAAATGTGTGGTAATAAATTTGTTATAAAAATTGTTATTATAATTCATTGACAGTGAAAAGAATGATTATGTGGTGCTGTAATGCTTTGCCTTCACCTTAGGTGTTGAATGTGATGAATCATTGGCAGAGCTATTAAGTTACTGCCAAAGGAGATAGCATGTGGAGATGAATACTGTGACCTAACTGTTTATGTGCAGTTACTGGTGTGTTTTGTTGACTAACAAAGCTTAATTTCCTATTTCACTTTCTCCTTGGTGTGGAAACATAAGGAATAAATATGATAAGCTATGCTTGACAAGGGGGTGAGTAACATTGTTACTGACATACATGGTACCTCTCCAGAAGCAGAGAATCCTGTTTGGCCTGCTACATGAACATTGAGATGTTCTGGAGCTGCTATATATAGCCTCCCATTTAATGGTCATGCGTTAGCTAACCTCCCATATGTAAACTGCAACAGACATTGCTTGCAGCTGTTTTTTTTTTTTTTTTTTTTTTTTTTGGTTGGTATGGTAATGAAGCTAACAGTGTAAGGTCTTCACAACCTGTATTGTCTCTTGCACGAAGAGAAAACTGCACAAAATATTGTGCAGCATTGGATGCTTCTGGTGGTACATATGGCAAACTTCTGACAAAAATTGTTTTGGGATAGCTTACATTGCCTTCATTGGATGTAAAACTATGTATGACTGTTTCAGTACGAGTTAAGTTTCGCCTTCCTTATACTGAATCCAGTAGAAGGAAAAAGTTCATGTGTCATAGCCTCACAATGAAGTATGAAACGGCACTGCTTTTGTCACCCTTTGTCAATGTAGGTAGAAACTGTAATGTGAATTGTATTTAGGTGTTACTGGCTAGCTGAGAAGTGTAATACATAGTGTAGTATATTCTTATGCAGTTCTCATGTTTTAATGCGTTGTTGAAATTATAAAAAATATTCCTTAAAATGCCCTGCTCTCACTCCATCCAGTTTGAAAACTGCAATAATGAGAAGCTTACATAGGAGTAATGTTTTTATATATTGACTTGGTTTTTCCTTCGGTCAGTGGAAGCTAACAAATTCTGTGTGTGTGAAGTACATTGTTTTCCACTGGACATGAAAATGGCAATTTGGTATAGCTTTATCTACACTTAAAACTTGAAGTGGAAAATGCAGTGTGATTTATTTATGTACTGTTAAAAACTTTCAGGAGAAAGAAGGTAAAATATATACCATCCACCCTGTGCATTCATGATTGCCTCAATCTCTAGATTCACACTCACGTTAATTCCCTGAAAAAGTTAGGCATACATTTTTATTGAGAACTTGAATAAGTGGCTGTCATTTTGTATATTGTTGGATACAGACTGTTACTAATCGCATGTAATGATATTTGCCTCACTCTCGAAGGTGAACAACTCTCCATTGAAGATGGAAATCATTATCTGCAGCTGTAATTCTTTTTTTCTCCTTAGGTGGAAATTGTAACATATCTTATGATACTGGCAACATCAATTTTTTGAGACTGCTGTACTGTAACTCCACACCATTGTAAAAGGCTAAGATAAAAATTGTGCCACTAAAATGGATTTACACACTCCGAAGATGGTTGTCCCACAATTGTGCAGCTAAGTGTCTACATCTCAAGACAATGAAGGTAATAACAGTTTGTTGTTACATTTAGCTTTCACTTGGATGTGTAAATCTGTGTCACAGATGTGTTACTACTGTACTTACTAAATTATGTACTGTTTCCACTGGAGGTAGAAGCTGCAACAACAGTTGCTGTGTATAACTTCCCACTGCCTACACCGAAATCGCATTTGGAAGTAGGAATGTAATTTTATGTAGTGTCATGATCTACCTCTTCTTCAGGAAAAATCATTAAAATTTCCCTGGAAAACTAAAATATAAACATGTCAAAAAGTAAATTTCATGAAGGTACTTTCCATTGCTTGTGATTCATGGCGGAAATGGTACCTTTCTATTCCCTGACATGCTTTCCTGTCCTTAAGTGTGAAGGCTGAAATGAATTTTCTGCAAATGTTACATAGTGATTCAAAGTGAATTAGGAATAGTGAAAACTTTCATGTATATGTCCGTCAAGTCTCTTCGGGTGCAAATTCACACATGCTTATTGTGAACACATGACTTCTCCCTGTTGGTTGTGAATATCCTAAGCCAGTGCCAAATATATCTTTACCTTAAGGAGAAATAAACATAAATTTCTTTTAGATGCAGGTGGTACTAATTAATTACTATTGCAAGTGGAATTGACAATGTTGTCATCTTTAATTTCCTTCTTAGCTTTAAATTCTAATACAGATAACATTTAAGTGCTAAGTTTCCATCCATGTGTGATATTGGTAAAGACGTTTGTATGCAAATCTTATACATTGTCTGAAGGTAGATCCTTATTATAGATCTGTTTTATTACAACTCTATTTGAAGGTGTAAATTGTGTCAATATTGTATGTAGTGTAATACCTAGCTGCCATGTTTTGCTTTCCCTCAACATGAAATTAACATAACATGTAAAACTGTCAATGCTGACATGGATTTTTCATGTTTTATGTTTAAGGTTTTGTCTCGTATTGTTTAAATGTAAAACAGTTTGAGAGAGAGATCCGTCCTGAGCTTCTACGCACTCTGTACTTGCACACATGCACCAGGAGTCAATAACTCCATGAGTATTTTGAAAGTATGTTTCTAATGTGCCACATGGCACAGAATGCTTCATGCAGCAATTTCTTGTAAGCTAACTACATTACTATGGCTTGTAGATAAAATAAGCAGTTTTTTTGTAGTCGTCTTTCAGTCCTTCACGTGAGATGACAAAGTGTGTGCTACAAAGCAAGGAGACAAAAAGGAAGAGAGCACTTTGCAATTGTTGTCCCAAAAGCAACCAGCAGCAAAAACACAAAGATGGAATTGGGTAAGTTTTAAACAAAGATAATGTGGGACTGTGGTCTGTTTGGCATTATGAACTGGATCTTACCCAAAAGAACTGATGAAATGTTTTTACATTGTAATGTTTGTTAAACCAATAGACAAAAAAGATGAAATGGAAGTGTAAAGCAATATGCTGCACAAATGGTCAGCACATTCTGGTGAGAAAGTACTGCATGCTGCCACCAACTCAACAGTGAAAGGGCTAAAAAAACCTGAAAAGCATATACAGTACTGTTAATATTACTATATAGGTGTCAGGCTTTAAATTTCTATGTTATTGGATAGTACAGTAAATTCTGATTACGTGACTACATTACCTCCCACAGATGATGGAAACGGATCACCTATTATACAACTTCCACCATTTACTGCCTGTGTTGCGAATTATGAAACTATTTATTTGGAAAATTTCCATATTGTCACGCAGTGAAGGTGAAACCAGAAACCACATTTACATAAATTATACATCTACGCCACCATTGTAAAATCCTGATGGCAATATTAATTTTGAAAGACTCAGTACGTGTCTTACGGTGCAGTTTTATTCTGCATGCATTTTTATGCTGCTGTTCATGTAGGTGGTGTGAATGTTTGTATACAGCTCCTATTCTTAGTCTTACTGTCATGCTGTAGAGTGTAATGAATATTTTGTGCGTGTTAGCATCCTTATATGAAAATTGTAATGATCTTCCTTCCATCTAAATGTACATCAATACTTAATAAACCATTGTGAAGTCTATGGCAGTGTGTTCATAGTATTATACCACGTTAATCTCTTCCCATACCAGTAATGTATAATGTATGAAAATTATTGCTCAAATGAATGTGTGGGCTGCAATTACTTCAATCGTATCTTTGCAGCCTGTACAACGGTGACACCTAGGGTTCTGAGATCTCTGTTCACTTAATACTGTTTCTTCAAATTTTGTAAATCAGCCTTCTTTGGATATTTGATGTGAACTTAAACTTACAGTTCCTGCTAGTCCACAGTTTTCAGCACCTCTGTGATGTACTTGTTGAACAAGCTGGTGAACATCTGCATTCCTGTCCATATTCGTTCTGTTCAGTATGGGCACAATAATCGTGTACAACATTCGAGGATGGATTGCAAGTGTTTTGTAAGGACTGTTTTTAAAGTGACTGCATTTGCCCAGATTTCTAGCAGTGAATGGATGTGCCATCTGCTTAAATTGAGACTGTGGTTCCGAATGTGACACAGTATAACCATAGCAATTTATTTTTTTTGTGATATTTGAAGTGCCTAATTTTTCATTTATGTACATTTATACAAAGCTCCCTTATATGGAGCTTGTAAGCAAATTTTATGAAGGTGCTTTGTAATATCTGCAGATGACAGTAAGGTAAAAAAAATTACCTTGCCATTGACAGGTATTAACATGGAGAGACAAATTTAAACAATTGTAGAGTTGCTAAAATTACCTCTGCATAGAGGCCAGTTAGTTACAAAGATAAACACTTATTTCTGCTATGTTTTGTTTTCACTTGGGTCGGGAAAATAGAACGTGTAATTTGCCTGTGATGGTAAGTACTGAGAAAATGTTTCTATTAAACAGCTCTACTGTTACAGTTGGGATAAACTATTTGGGTGGTTCCTTGTACCTATGAAGTTAATCTTCCATTTTAGATGTAAATGCCTGTCCTTACTTTATGGTGCCTTTCCTACTACCTCGCACTGAAGGTTGAAGTGATATTGTAATTTCTTTATGTACTTATTGTGCTTAAGATCATGCTTCCAATAAAAAATGCTGTATGAATCTTGAAAATTTTCTCTATATGGCATACTTTTGGTGTTGCATATATTTTCTAATATTTACATTGTGATCTTCTACTACAGGATAGATTTGTGCAGCTGATAGTATATGCCCACACCCCCTTCCCATTCGAAGTGGAGATGCTTTTATACAGCCCTCACACCTGCATTGCTCTTGAATCAAAAGTGTTTGTAATTCATGTCACTAAACTTTAATGTTCCCACTCAGTTTCTCTTCATGTGGAAACTTACGAATTTGAGATGCTGGTTACCTGCCTCTGGAATTGCACATAATGCATTACTGAAATATTTTTATATAGGGTGAAAACAGCACAAATTGTCCAAAAATGGCGGTTCATGTTACGGCACCTGTCAGTCTCCACCACAAGTTGCATTTCATTACGTATGTAACGTAAAAATTTGTTGCCCCCTTTTGCATGTAAAACATGTCATGGATTTACGGGAAGCAAAATATATAAAATTCATGTAGATGTTCTTTAATGTTTCCTATTATATTGGAAACAGTAATTACTTTCTTGTAGTTGTAATGCAGTGTATGTCCATGTATACAGAAGTATGTGAAATGAATGTTACAGTTTCTCCCATGAGATATGAAAATGATACTGCTTTCTGTATCTCCCATATCATGCTTCTTTATATGGAAACTGTAATGTAAATTGTATGTTTGTGGTATTTGTTGTCCTATTATGACTTTAAACTACAGCGAATCTCACATGAAATATGTGCATTGCTAAGCTTCTACAGTGTGAATGTAATACATATGTTACAAAGATTGCATATGTTGCATTTTGTTAAAAGTTAAAATGGTAACAATTCCATGTGACAGCTGAGATTTCCCTCTCCTTAGATGTACAATGGAAATGTTCTTCAAACACCCATGCTTTGGTGCCTTCATCTGTAGTTAGAAATGGTAAACTGTAGCTCACATGTTCCCTTGCTGTGAAAAATGGACATTGGTATAAAAGTAGAAAACCTCTATTTACACCTCCTTTAGAAAAGATAAAAATTTTAATTAAATGTAAAAGTATATGGCATGTAATGCTTTCCATGTATGTAAAAATAAGTCAAAATGGTTTTCATGCTTCACTTGCCTCTTCGGATGTAAAAAGAAAATGTAGTGAACTACATGTGTATTGCTGTGTGTTATCTCCCTCATGAAATCGAAATAGAAGTTTGTCCCTCTGATGGTAAGTACTGTAACACTGTTCTTGCTACTCTGCTGTATTTGGTCTTAATTTCCAGGTGTAAATCAGATATCTTGATGCAGATAGCATGATTTGTGTCCCTCTTCAGCCATAACTGTTATAGAAATTGATATGGCGCACTACATTGCATTGTTATCGGATGAAATGATGAGATTATAATATTGGAGCAGTATGTGAAAGTGGTGCTGCTCTGCTGTGTAGTTCTAATTAATCACTTCTCTTAAGACAGAACTGCCATTCATAGCTTGCAATTCAAGAAGGAAATTGTGTAAGTAATTAATGCAGCCCTTCAAGGCTGTAATAGAAAGTTCCTGAAATTATAATATATTCATGACATTCAGAGGTGAATGTAGAAATAGTATTTTGTGTTGATACCATACTTGCCATCCCTGTCAAGATACAATTTGTGAACTTGAGCTTTTGTAGAAGCTGTATATTGCACCTCACTCCTTGCTCTTTGGAATGTTAGTATTGTTTGTAAAAAAAAAAGTCACTCTCACCTTTGGTACATAATAACTGATTGAAATTGTATTATCCAACATGAAGCCCCCCTCTCTGCAATTGAAGTCTATAATAAAATATGTACTTAATTGATATGCCTATTCTACTTTTGATATGGAAACATTTGCAAGATATTTCATTGCCTATCTCTACAGTCTACTTAATGATAAGTACTGTAATAACTCGTGAAACACTGTTAAAAATTAGAAAACACAGAATTCATCAACTGACCATGGCATGACAGCCCAGATAATTATAATGGACATAATCAGATAACTGTTCATTATTATTTCATTATAGTTCACCCAAACCTTTGAGTGAACAGGGTTTCACTCCAGAATGTATTTTTTGGTAGGTTTAGAGTAACCAGATGATTTCAGATGTTGTACACAACAGACCACAAGTAGGTGTTGATTTTTTTAACTTAAACTTAAGTTTAATTTTCAGGTAGAAACTGCAGTACAAAATTAAAGTTGCTGCAGTACAACATAGTTCTGCATTGTTGTCCCTAAGAGTTTGAAACACTAATGAAAGAAAGAACATTTTCTCTTCAGGAGTAAAGTGAAGGTGGAAAAATAATTTTTTGTGTAGTTGACATGCATTTACTCAGTTTTGAACTGTAATCGTTAAAACAATTAGTTACAGGACTTGTGAACTGCATGCTTCCAGAGCTTGAAGGAAGAGTGAGAACTTCAGTGGTGTGTCGGCATTCTCTCTAGATAATTAAGACACACATACTTACGCCACTGCTGTTTGTTTCCTTGTTCTAGAGATGAGAATTAAATTGAGATGAGTACACTTCCTCATTCTGAGAATTGGAATTTCACGGAATGCATTATGTTACATCTACATGCGGAATGGACTATCACGGTGAATTCAGTTGTTGTAATAATAATTATTATTTATTATTACTATGTTGTATACTATTTTTTGTTGCTGGTAAAGCAAAATATTTTACTAAATGTAAAATGTTAATTTAAAACAAAATTAAAACATTTCTTACTAGCAGCTATTTGAGAAGCAAATTATTAAAAGTTGGCTTTATAGTTAGATGACAAAAATTCTGTCTTCAAAGAAGCAATCTCCCATATATAAAATGGCTTCAAACATCAGACAGCTTTACAAGTGAGTAAACAAGATAAATATTTGATCAGTGTAAAAGTGAGAAACTATGACAAAGTGAAATTCTGCTTAAAGTTTCTTGGAAGTTGCTAAGCAGTCGTGTACCCAAATACTGGATGACATATTGGATGAATGTGTGCACAATGTCTATCGTCTCATGATGTATTCACATTTCCTAACTGTAACATTTGTATTTCCTGAATTTTTAACATGAGATCATACCTTTTACATGTACAGCACTTCAAATTTTTCAGTTACCAGTAATTGTGCAAGATATTGAAATACAAATTTTTGTTGGCCCTGAAAGATGTTAGGTATGCTGTGTGCAAGTGGTAATAGGTTCTGTGATAGTAATTTAGATTACGTAAAAAGTAATTTTGTAATTTATTCCAGCACAAGTCAAGCAGATGACTGGTCAAGTATTTCTTCTAATTTCTCGTATGTAGTGGTACTGCAAGTAAACTTCAGGTTTGACAACTTCAGTTTCTAGTCACTGCTTTTGATGTGTTGGTGTTTCTTTTCCATTACATGCATATATGTTTGTTGTGTACAGTGATTGGTGTGTCTAACTGTTCCAGATATTATTTGGGAAAATAAGTAACATAACTTTCGAAAGATTAAGAACAGTACTGTGCAGAGGTGATCAATTTATTCTGTAAAAATTAATTTCCAAATTTGTGATGTTACGAGTTACAGTTGTCCATGAATGATGTATTGCTGCTTCAGAAATTCCACTATTTGCTGGTGTCGGTAAGTGGGATGAAATATTACTTTCTGTTCTGCTCCACAATAGTTATAGCAAAGTTGTTAATTGATACACAATATAAAAGTTCTACTGGTTTTGAATTAGCAGTAAGAGATACCAGCAGTCAAGCACTTCTGAGTCAATGAAGGTTAAAGTATCTTATTATGCCATCTTATTTTGAGTTTCTGACGGAAAATTTTCGATACTTAACAAAGACACCAGTAAATTAAATGTTGCGGGTGTATTGACTGGGATGGTAACACTTGCAAAAAATTTTAACTACAGCTAAAACTGATGAAAAAATTTCATGTGTTAATTAAATGTCAATATTATAAATTATCAATAATTCTAAACATGGCAGCTTTGGAATTATAAAGATTGATTTTGAACTGTCAGTTCCTTATTGATTCTTGCAGACAGGTTACAGTTGAATAACATACTTCAGACCAATGGCTGGCTGAGATGACAGTATTCATAAAATAAGTTAAACTAGGTAATAACTGAAGGTCCTTTAACTAGTCCCAAAATCTAGCTGCTATGAATGAAGAACTGAGTCTACTACTACTACTACTACTACTACTACTGATGGATTTACTATGAAGAACGTTGTACATAATCAACCAGCTACATCCATCTCTGCCCCCATACTCCCTTCCGTTATTTCAGATTCAATAATGGGGCCCATACCAGGCTGACCCATGGTTTTCTTTTGCGTGATGAGCCCACATTTGGGTTGAATGCCCCCTTCTTTTGGCTCTGCGTGCTAAGTACAGACTCCCCCACACTTTACCTTTGATGTTGGCTGACGATTCCCGGATGGTCTCTCTGGTTCTTGGTTTCCTCCAGGAAAATGGTTTTTATTCTCAGTTTTAAGGTTTTTAATCTCTATCTGGTGTTGGAGCAGGGCAGTGAGTGTTTGGGTGTCTCCCACAGTAAGCCTTGTTTGGAGATTCCCGATTCACCTTCCTGACAGATCCTCTTTTCTTCCCCTTTTACTCTGTTTTTTTTTTTTTAAGGATTGGTTAGTCCCCTTCTCCCATATGTATTCGTACATTCTAGCGGTTGCACCTTTAAAGTCACAGGTGGTCTTGCCTATGCTGCTTCAGCATAGTGTTGGGTTCGTTCTCTTGCCGACTTCCCTCATTTTGTTTTTTTACCAATGACAACATGACTGCCCTTTTACGTTTTTACCTTTTTCCGTTTTATTGTTCTGACTATCCTGAGATGTCCCATTAGTGGAATGGAGCATATTTGAAACAAGAGACTGATGACCTTGCTGTTTGGTCCCTTAAACCTCAAACAAGCAACCAACCAATAATGGGGCTCCACTTGGCATAGTCCAGAGAAATGGTATGCAGGGGCCAAATATCAAAAAGTTTTGTGAAAGTGTTTTGACAAGTTACATATATTTTCTGGAACTTTTGAACCCAAATTTTTAAAGTCTTAGTTCTGTTCCTTGGGTCCTCTTGACAATAGGCTTACTTCACCATCCCCATAACTGCCTTAAGGGTGGTTGCTCCTGTAAATTTAATACCCCTTCCCCTTAGTGTCCTTGCCCACACTTCTCAGGGTTCAAATAGTTACTCCACTCCACCTTTGTGTGTTTCTTCTTTCTCACCTGGACAATGGTTTGAAGTTGACACCTCATGTG
The DNA here is from genome assembly GCF_023864275.1 of Schistocerca cancellata. NCBI lineage: Eukaryota > Metazoa > Arthropoda > Insecta > Orthoptera > Acrididae > Schistocerca > Schistocerca cancellata. The sequence continues at coordinate 457,849,000 of NC_064634.1, read as the reverse complement.
TTGTCATTTGGAATATGGTGCAACCAGCTGCAGTGTGACAAACATGCTGAAATGAACAACGCTTATTGTGTGGATTGTGAGATCATACTTCCATCATTCATAAACCTTGCTCATGGAACTCCAATGAAGTGTACAATTTCGAGCAGTGCCGCTACAACTAATAGTGCCAGAGTTCAGAGTTGAAAGGACTAGACTTTAAAAGCTCAGTGATAAGCTAAGCCACAACTTCCAAAACAATTCACAATTGAGAACTGTTTACCTAATAGGGTAAGGTGGGAAGTGCATGTTAGGCTGCTACCCAGGTAATGGATAATGTATGGGTGCACAGAACTATTTTTAGACTAGAGTACTCAGTTAAAAGTATTAGTGTACTGCACAGATAAAACCAGTGACAAAGGCAGTGATGAACTACCAAAGGATTTGTAACAAACTCGCAACTTCAAGAGCTTCTAACAATCAATGCATCTCATGTATTAGATACGAGAAGTTGGCTAGATGATACAGCAATAGTGGTAGACTCGGAAGGAACTACATAAAATACTTCAGGTCTCAAAATCGAAACTAGAAATAAATACCAAGAAGGCAAGTCTTGGCTATAGATATGGTGGTGGCAAGACTGGCATAAAAATAGGTACAGAGCAACTTCAGGCAGTAAGAATTTCAATATTTTGGTGGCACTGGAGGAAAAAATGTCTCAAGGAAATTAAGAGAAGGCTAACACTGGCCAAGAGTTCCCTATGAAATAAGAACCTATTTGTGTTGAACAAGTGTTTGAGTTTCCTCACTAAGAATATATTTGATAAGACGCTTGTGTAGTGTTTCCTGATGTACAGATGTGAAATGTTGACATCAGTCACATAAGCAAAAGAGCTCATCATGAAGCTGTGCAAATATTGTTCTGGAGGAGAATGAAAAGAACTAGCTGAGAAATGGGGAGAAGCAAAACTGAAAAGTTGGAGGCCAATCCAAAGCAGAACTTGGATATTAAATTAGATACGGCATTCTGATACAAAACTTTTGAAATTTTGTTTCTTAGGGAAGGAAACAAGGGGACAACTGACAACACCTTATTTAAAAAATTTTATAAGTTAGATGGGATGTCCTTCATGCATAAAAATGAAGATGACTGTTCAAGAGATAGCTGTGGCTGCAAAGACAAGACTTGGCCTTTTGGCCCCCCTGCGGGTTCGGGGGTTAGAATAGGCCCGCGGTATTCCTGCCTGTCGTAAGAGGCGACTAAAAGGAGTCTCACGTGTTTTGGCCTTATGTGATGGTCCCCTCTCGGGTTTGACCTCCATCTTTCTAAATTATTCCGAAGAGCGAGCCAATTGGGGAAGGGCGCCTTACGTGGTGCATTGTATCCGTCGTGCAATTAGACCTTTAGCCGGCTTTCACGTCGTTGCCATGGTGTCCCGCTCGTTTTCGATCTTTAGGGCGGGGATACGTCCCTGAGTGCGATTACCACGCTGCCCTCTGCAGTGTTTCTTTTAACTGCGGCGACGACCTTGGACAGTTTTGCACCTAAGATCCAGCACGGTAGCCAGTCCGTTGTGGTGGGGCCGCCATGTACCCTCTTGGTTGTAGCCCCCTGACAACACAGGGATCGCTCTACTGATGCCTGCGCCGTTAACTCCCCACGTATGCCAAGGAGTAGATGCCTATCCTCCTGGGGTATCAGGACTCCCGGCAACGGCCATCCTGCCAGGTGGCCTTTGCTGTGGCTGGGTGGCGCCCGTGGGGAGGGCCCTTGGTCGGAGTAGGTGGCATCAGGGCGGATGACCCGCAATGAAGCGTGGTACATCATCTCTCGCTGGCGGCCAGCCGCCAGCAGTCTCTAAGCGTTCTCGGGCTCAATTTAATGCTCAGAAGTACGATCCGAAAACGTTCCCCTCCCTGGCCACGCCGTGGGAAGAGCGTAAGTCCCAGGATGGAGGTAACAGTTATTCGCCCCGATTCTTAGTTTGCACGAGAGCTGATGGGGAGTCTTTTCTCTCCACAAAGCCTCAGTTCTTCGTCGAGCATTTAGAGGACCAGTTTGGGGAGGTGGAGGGCTTGTCTAAAATGCGCTCTGGCTCAGTACTGATACAAACGGCATCCTCCGCCCAGTCACGCAGGTTACTTGCTTGTGACAAGTTGGGGGATGTTAACGTTACTATTACTCCACATAAGAGTTTAAATATGGTCCAGGGTGTTATTTTCCATAGGGACCTCCTTTTGCAGTCTGATGACGAGCTGCGCGCCAACTTAGAACGTAGAGGTGTTCATTTCGTCCGGCGCGTTCATCGGGGTCCGAGGGACAATCAGGTTGCTACCGGTGCCTTCATCTTGGCCTTCGAGGGTGATACGTTACCGGAAAAGGTCAAGGTGATGGTCTACCGATGTGACGTCAAGCCCTATATCCCTCCCCCGATGCGGTGCTTCAAGTGCTGGAAGTTCGGCCATATGTCTTCCCGCTGCACTTCCAGCCTCACATGTCGAGATTGCGGACGCCCATCTCATCCCGATACTCCATGTGCCCCGCCTCCCATCTGCGTCAACTGCGGGGAGCACCATTCACCTTGCTCGCCAGACTGCAGAATATTCCAGAAAGAGCGCAAAATCATGGAATATAAGACCCTGGACCGACTGACTTATACTGAGGCCAAACGGAAATACGACCGATTACATCCAGTGAGAATGACAACTTCCTACGCTGCTGTTACAACACCTGTGTTAGCCCCATCAGTTTCGCGCCTTTCGGCCGGATCGACGAGTGGTACAACTCCTCCTGCCCCCTTGCCAGTGGGGGGCTCTACCCACCCGATTGCTCCTGTGCCACCTACCTCAGGAGCAACACCATCCCCCCCATCGGGGACGTCGGTCCCCGCTTCTACGCCGGAGAAGTGTCCAACTTCTTCGGCTTCTCACGCTCGCAAGGGGTCCCTTGGGTCCCTCCCTTCCCAGGTTTCCACCGGCGGGAAGGCTGACGATAGACAGTGGCGTAAGTGCCCACAATCTGCAGGTCGAAGGGCTTCCCGATCCTCCTCAGTCCCGGAGACTGAATCGGTGAAGCCCTCCCAGCCAGTTAAACCCAAGGAGCAGCGTGAGAAATCAAAGAAGAGCAGCTCTAAGCCCAAGGAACGCGCGGTGGTAGCCACCCCATCGCAACCTTCTAGCTCTGCGTCTGAGGACGCGGTGGAGATTCTGGCGTCCGCTGAGGACCTCGATCTCGCCGGTCCCTCAGACGCCGTGAATAGCAATAGCACTAGCACGGGTGCTCAATCGGAGGCAGCAGGTGACCCAGCGGCGTAATCTGCCGTCCCAGTCCCGGCACGCCTTTCTCAGCCATGGACAAAACCATCCTCCAGTGGAACTGCAGCGGTTTCTTCCACCATCTAGCTGAGCTCCGCCAACTTACCAGCCTTCACCCTTTCCTCTGCATTGCTCTGCAGGAAACTTGGTTTCCAGCAATGCGCACCCCCGCCCTCCGTGGCTATCGGGGTTATTATAAGAACCGAGCAGCTTATGAAAGGGTGTCTGGTGGCGTCTGCATCTATGTCCTTAACTCACTTCACAGCGAGTCTGTCCCTCTCCAAACAGCTTTAGAGGCTGTCGCTGTTCGGGTGTGGACGCCACAGGCTGTTACCGTCTGCAGTCTTTACCTTCCACCGGATGGTGATGTCGCGCAGCATGTCCTGGCTGCGCTGATAGCCCAATTGCCGCCACCTTTTTTATTACTGGGCGACTTTAACGCCCATAACCCTCTGTGGGGTGGGTCAGTGGCAACAGGTCGAGGCGCCACCGTTGAGCATTTATTGTCGCAGCTCGATCTCTCGATTTTGAATGATGGTGCCTCCACACACTTCAGTGTGGCGCATGGCACCTACTCCGCCATTGACCTTTCAATCTGTAGCCCTAGCCTCTTACCATCTGTCCACTGGAGTGTGCATGACGACCTGTGTGGTAGTGACCACTTTCCGATTTTTCTGTCACTACCACAGCGTCACTCTTCTGGGCGCCCTAGCAGATGGGCTATGAATAAGGCTGACTGGGACTTGTTCTCCTCCACTGCCGCTATTGAGCCTCTCTCAACTGATGCCATTGATGTGGTGGTTACATCGGTCACCGCCGGCATCGTCACTGCCGCCGAGTCTGCCATTCCCCGTTCTTCTGGGTCCCCTCGGCGGAGGGCTGTGCCTTGGTGGTCGCCTGAGATCGCTGAAGCGATTAAGGATCGCCGGCGGGCACTCCAGCGTCACAAGCGACATCCCTCCATGGACCACCTTATCGCCTTTAAACGGCTGCGTGCGCGGGCCCGCCTCCTTATCCGCCAAGGCAAGAAGGAGTGCTGGGAGCGGTATGTGTCCACCATTGGACTCCATGTCACTCCATCGCAGGTCTGGGCCAAGATTCGACGGGTCTTCGGCTATCGGACCCCTGCCAGCGTCCCTGCGCTCTCACTGAATGGAGCAGTTTGTACTGACTCCGACGTCATTGCAAACCGCTTAGCAGAGCATTTTGCTATGAGTTCCGCTTCTGCGAATTACCCCCAGGCCTTCCGCTCCATTAAAGAGCGGATGGAACGTCGGAGCCTTTCTTTTCGCACCAACGCTTCTGAACCCTACAACGCTCCATTCAGTGAGTGGGAATTTCAGAGTGCCCTTGCCGCTTGCCCTGATACCGCTCCCGGGCCAGATCGCATCCACTGTCAGATGCTGAAACACCTTTCAGTGGACTGCAAGCGACGCCTCCTCGACCTTTACAACCGTCTCTGGGTCGAGGGTGAGTTTCCATCGCAATGGCGGGAAAGTATTGTCATCCCCATTTTGAAACCTGGAAAGAACCCTCTGGAGGTGGACAGCTACCGCCCCATTAGCCTCACCAACGTTCTTTGTAAGCTTCTCGAACGGATGGTGAGCCGGCGCTTAAATTGGGTACTGGAGTCTCGGGGCCTTCTGGCTCCGTCTCAGGGTGGGTTCCGGAAAGGCCGCTCCGCCGCCGACACTCTGGTGAGCCTGGAGTCGGCCATCCGTACTGCCTTTGCCCGCCGTCAGCACCTGGTCGCTGTCTTTTTCGACATGCGGAAGGCGTACGATACGACATGGCGTCATCACATCCTTTCTACGCTTCATGGATGGGGTCTTCGGGGCCCTCTGCCGATCTTTATCCGCAATTTCCTGTCGTATCGTACCTTCCGCGTGCAAGTCGCAGCCTCCTATAGTTCCACCCACGTCCAGGAGAACGGTGTGCCACAGGGTTCTGTTTTAAGTGTCTGTCTGTTTTTAATAGCCATAAACGGGCTCGCTGCGGCCGTGGGAAATTCTGTCTCTGCTTCCCTGTATGCTGACGACTTCTGCCTTTATTACAGCTCTACTGGCATTGCAGCTGTTGAACGTCAGCTACAGGGCGCTATCCGTACGGCGCAGTCTTGGGCTGTAGCGCATGGGTTTCAGTTTTCGGCAGCCAAGACCCGCGTTATGCATTTCTGCCGGCGCCGAACAGTCCATCCTGAGCCGCGGCTTTATCTTGCTGACGAACTCCTTGCTGTGGTGGAGACCCACAGGTTTTTGGGGGTGGTTTTCGATGCCCGGTTGACTTGGCTGCCTCATATCCGGCAGCTTAAACAGACGTGTTGGCGGCATCTCAACGCTGTGAGATGCTTGAGCCACACCCGCTGGGGCGCCGACCGCTCTACCCTGTTGCGGCTCTACCAGGCGTTAATCCAGTCCCGTCTGGATTATGGGAGCCTGGCTTATGGCTCAGCATCCCCATCTGCGTTACGGGTGCTGGACCCAATTCTCCACAGTGGGATACGCCTTGCCACTGGTGCTTTCCGCACCAGCCCTGTGGACAGTGTGCTAGTGGAGGCAGGTGTACCCCCACTGCGGTTCCGGCGCCAACGTTTGCTGGCCGCTTATGCTGCCCATGTTCTAAGCTTGCCCGGGCATCCCAATTATCGTGTCCTGTTCCCGCAGTCAGTCGTCCATCTGCCAGACCGTCGGCCCCGGTCGGGTTGTCCGATCGCCGTACGCGTCAAGGAGCTTCTCTGTGGGCTTGGGTTTTTCCCTGCTCCACCTCCTTTCCGGGCGCCTCTGCGTACACCCCCGTGGTGTGTTCCTCGCCCTTGCCTTCGGCTCGACTTGGCACAGGGCTCGAAGGACTCGGTCCCTCCAGAGGCCTTCCGCCGCCGCTTTTATTCCATCCTGGCCACGTATCAGGGCTCTGGAATTGTTTACACCGACGGTTCGATGGTTGCTGGTCGTGTCGGGTATGCGCTAACTCTAGGGGACCATTCCGAACAACGGTCCTTGGCGGCTGGCTGCAGCGTTTACACTGCTGAGCTAGTCGCCATCTTTAGAGCCCTAGGGTATATCCGCTCCTGCTCAGGTGAGTCCTTCGTTATCTGTAGCGATTCCCTGAGCGGTTTACGAGCTCTCGACCAGTGTTTTCCTCGTTCTCGTCTGGTGATGGCTATCCATGAGTCCCTGCATACTCTTGCGCGTTGCGGCCGCTCTGTGGTCTTTGTTTGGACCCCCGGTCATGTCGGTATCCCGGGCAATGAACATGTTGACCGCCTGGCGAAAGAGGCCACGAATAAACCATCTCTGGATGTTGGCCTCCCAGAGGCTGATTTGCGGGCAGTCCTCCGCCGAAAAGTTTTTGCGCTTTGGGACGCGGAATGGCGCGATCGGATTACACCCAATAAACTCCGTGCCATTAAGGAGACGACGACTGTGTGGCGGTCCTCCATGCGAGCCAACCGCAGGGACTCAGTCGTCCTTTGTCGGCTCCGCATTGGCCACTCCCGGCTAACACACAGTTATTTACTGCGCCAGGAGGACCCTCCTGTATGTCGCTGCGGGGCGGCTTTGACGGTGGCCCACATTCTGTTGGCCTGCCCCCTTTTAGCTGTGGTCAGGCAGACATTTGCGCTGCCTGATACGCTCCCTGCCGTTTTATCCGATGACCCTGTTATGGCTGCCTTAGTTTTACGTTTTATTCGGGCAGGGAGTTTTTATTCTTTCCTCTGAGTGTTTCTGTTTTATTTTATTTTTTCTTTTGATTCTGGCCTTTGGCCTATGATTTTACACTGATCTTTTAATGTGTTTCTAAGTGGTTGGCTTTTCCTTTTTTATTTCTATGGTCGGCCAACCACTGTCACACTCTGTGTGGTTTTAGTTCGTTTTGTCTTGTCCTTGTCTCCGTTTCTTTTGTTCTGTATCGTCTGTGTCTATTCTGTTCCTCGTTTTTATTCTCTGTGGATGTTCTTTGTCTTTGGAAAAAGGGACCGATGACCGTAGCAGTCTGGTCCCTTTCATCCCCCAAACCAACCAACCTTGGCCTTTTGGAGGAGGAGGAGGAGGAGGAGGAGGAGGAGGAGGAGGAAGTAGTGCCAGCAAAGGTTTTTGGGGTAAATCTAAATTGGAACAATGAGAAATAATTTATTTGTTGAAGTAAATATAAATAATCATTAATGAAAAGGCTCCACATGAGATAGTAAATGAATTTTTGAATAGAGGTTTTTTGGTGAGGCAAATTCTGAAAGTTTCCTTGTTGTCATAGTAACAGAAATTGAGTTGCACACAAGTAGTAAAATTCACATCTTAATGACATTGCAAACATAATAAATAATAACCTTAATTTCATGGTAGCTCATACAGTTAGCTATAATGGACTCCTTGTAAGACACTAGATACAGTTAGGCAGATTTTGCTTAGCTTTCAAAGTGGTGTGAAAACAATTTGCTTCAAATGTTAAATATAAAATTGACTTGAGAAATCTGAAACTTAAAATTGTGAGATAACAGCATCAGTGAGTTGCAGTTTGAATAAGGTGTACCTAAAGCCTATGGCAAAATGATTCATTGGTGGGATACAGAGAAAATAGATTACAAAGTAGATACTTGTGTTTTCCAACAATAAGAAAATAACGCACAAGTATATATAAACATGAAGCAATACTTAACATACTTAAAAGGCAGTGTGAAGTCACAACTTTGATGTATGGGAGAGAATGATGGAGACATAAAACCAGAAAAGGTAGTTCTCTATGCATCATACTTAGATCAACTGCAAAAGCAAGATTAAACTAATTTACAGTGTGTAGAGAGGCATTTAAGCAAATTATTTTTTCTATCCATTTTTGACAAATACTTTACTATGGACTCTGGTATTCGTATTTCATTAATCTTAAAACATGTTGTTGGGGGTCTTCCATGCAGCTGTCCACTCTTCTATATCCTGTGTGCAAGCTTCTCCATCTCTCAGTAATTGCTGGAACTAAAATCCTTTGGCATCTGCTTAGTGTATTCACCTCTTGGTCTCCCTCTTTTCCCCTCCATGCTTCCTTTTACTGAATTGTTGAATCCTTGATGCCTCAGAATGTCCTATGAACTGATCCCTTCTTCTAGCGAAGTAGTGCCACAAATTACTCTTTCTCTCCCACCCCCTCCCTCCTTCTCCAATTCCATTAAATACCTCCTCATTAGTTATGTGATCTACCCATCTAATCTTCAGCATTGTTCTGTAGCACCACATTACAAAAGCTTCTATTCCCGTCTTGTCTAAACTATTCATCATCCACATTTCACTTCCATATGCGGCTACACTCCATACAAATACTTTGAGAAATGACTTCATGACACTTAAATCTATACTTGATAACAAATTTCTCTTGTTCAGAAATGCTTTTTTTTGCCATTGCCAGTCTGTTTTATATCCTCCCTACTTTAACCATCATCAGTTATTTTGCTCCCCAAATAGCAAAACTCATCTGATACTTAGTGTTCCATATCCTAATGTAATTACCTCAGCATCACTTGATTTAATGCCACTATATTCCATTAGCCTAGTTTTGCATTTGTTGTTCATTTTATATCCTCCTTTAGACACTGACCATTCTGTACAACTGCTCTTACAGGTCCTTTGCTGTGTGGCAGAATTAAAATGTCATTGGCAGACCTCAGTTTTTATTTCTTCTCAGGATTTTAATTCCTATTCCAATTTCTTTTTTTTCATTTACTGGTTGCTCAATATTGAGATTGAATAACACTGGGGATAGGTTACAACCTTACCCCACCCCCTTCCCAACCACTGCTTCCCTTTCATGCCCTTTGACTCCTACATATTCCATCTGATTTCTGTACAAATTGTAAATAGCCTTTTGCTCTCCGTATTTGACTCCTACAACCTTCGTAATTTGAAAGAGATCATCCCATTGTCACAAGCCTTCTCTAAGTTTACAAATGCTAGAAATGTAGGTTCGCCTTTCCTTAATCTACTTTCTAAGATCAGTTGTATGGTCAGTATTGCCTCACATCCGAACATTTCTACAGAATCCAAACTGATACTCCCTGAGGTCAGCTTCTACCAGTTTTTCTATTTTTCTTTAATGAACTCTTGTTGCAGTACTAGAGAAGGAAAGTTGCTAATCATCATATAATGGAGATGCTGAGTTGTGATAGGCACAACAAAAAGATTCACACAATTATAGCTTTCGGCTATTAAGGCCTGTGTCAGCAGTAGACATGCTCATGTGTGTGCGCTCATGCTCATGCTCATGCTCATGCAATTGCAACTTGCACAAATGTTTGCAGTCTCAGAACTGAAACCACACTGCAAGCATCAGGACCAGTGCATGATGACAGTGGCAACTGGATGGGGGTAAAGAGGAGGCTGGGGTGGGGGTAAAGAGGGATAGTTCGGTGGGAGTGGCAGACAGTGAAGTGTTACAGTTTAAACGGAGGGTAGGAGAGGTGGTGTGGAGGGGGTAAGTAGCAGAAATGAGAAATAAAAAGAAGAAATTAAGACTGGGTGTGGCAGTGAAATGATGGCTGTGTAGTGCTGGAATAACAACACGGAAGGGGCCTGGTGGGTGAGGACAGTGACTAATGAAGTTTGAGGTGAGGAGGGTTATGGGTACGCAGGATGTATGGCAGAGAGACAGATGGGAACTTTTACATTCTTGTTGAAGTCTGAGGGTAGTTTGCCTGTCTCGTACATCTTGCTCCCCAAGTGGTAGAGTTTTATCAGGAATGGCTCTCCCTAGGCTATCAGTAGTTCCAAATGGAATGTTGTCTACTCCTGGGGCCTTTTTTTTGGCTTAGGTCCTTCAGTGCTATGTCAAATTCTTCATGCAGTATCATATGGCCCATTTAATCTTAAATTACATCCTCTTCCATTTCTGTAATATTGCACTAAACTACATAGGCCTTGTATAGACACTGTATACTCCTTACACGTTCCTGCTTTTGCTTCTTTGCTTAGGGCTGGTTCTCCATCTGAGTTATTGAAATTAATATAAGTCGATCTTTTTTCTCCAAAGGTCTCATTAATTTTCTTGTAGACACTATCTTACACCTAGTGATATATGCCTCTAAATCGTTACATTTATCTTCCAGACACCCCTGTTTATCTATTTTGTGCTTCGTATCAATCTCATTTTGAGATGTTTGTATTCCTTTTTGCCTGCTTCACTTGCTGCATTTTTGTATTTTCTCCTTCCATCAATTAAATTCAGTATCTCTTCTGTTACCCAAGGATTACTACTAGCCCTTGTCCTTTCACCTACTTGATCCCGTGCTGCCTTCACTTTCGTCTCTCAAAGACACTCATTTTTTCTGCACTGTATTTCCTTCCCCCGTTCTTTCTCCACTGTATTTTCTTCCCTCATACTTGGCAATTGTTTGCTAATGGTGTCTCTGAAACTGTCTAGAATCTTTGTTTATTTCAGGTTACCCAGATCCCATCTCCTTAAGTTCCTACCTTTTTAGTTTCTTCAGTTTTAATATACAGTTCATAATCAATGAACTATGGTCAGGCAGCATCTGCCCCTGGAAAGTCTTTGAAATTTAATACCTGGTTCCTAAATCTGTCTTAGCATTATATAATGTATATCTCCCAGTGTCTCCTGGCCTCCACCATGTATACAGCTGTTTGTCATGATTCCTAAAGAAAGTGTAAGCTATGATTAGGTTACACTCCGTGCAAATTTCATCAGGTGGTTTCCTCTTTAATTTCTTATCCCCATTCCATATTCACCAACTACTTGTACTTCTCTTCCTTTTCCTACCATAGAATTCTAGTCCCCCATGACTATTAAATTTTTGTCTCCCCTAACTATATATGTGGTAGGTGTAGGCTTTGTCTGTCTTTGCTGCAATAATGGGTTAACTATGATGTTCATAGTATCTTACTTGTCCCTATATTTTTATTTTTTATAATTGATCGTTAAACCTACTCCTGTATTACCTTTATTTCATTCTATTTTTATAAACTGAGTACATGCCATCATCATTTAACCATACAGTAGAGTTGCATGCCCTATGGGAAAGTTACAGCTGTGGTTTACCCCTACATTCAGCCAGTTAAATTACCAGCATAGCAAGGCCATATAGGTTGTTAAATGGCCATATCAATCACTGGGACAGTTGCCCTTGCAATTATTGAAAAGGCTGCTGCCCCTATTCCAGAACTGTATGTCCATTTGGCTTGGCAACAGATACCTCTCTGCTGAGGCACAGAAGCCTCCACACCAATGGCAAGGTCGATGGTTCATGGGCCTACTACACACCAATGAAAACCTAGTACCCAAAACATAGATTCCATGTCTGCTGTTTGTAGCATAGTCTCAATAATTGTCACTAGGTTTGGATGTTTACTGGTTGTAAACAAAGAAATAAGCTTGCTGTAGAACAGTGCTGCCATATTGCTTTGTAACATACAGATGAAAATGGTAGAAAGAGGCTTCCTTAATGGATCTCATGTGTATTTTTAAACTTCTACCAAAACTGCTTCTTTAAGTTTAAGGGTTAGTATTTACTCTCCCTCACAAGATTACCAAAATTATGATTGTTAGTATCATGAAACATGTTCCTATATCTATTCAGGAAAACAATGTCATCAAGAAAGTCTGTAAGGTTGTTTATAATACTGAAATATAGCTTTGCAGCCTATACTTACTCAGTTAATACTAAACTGTCAACTAACACTCAATATAAGAACATGTACAGTATCTTCTTCTGCACTATGAAACTTACTGCAGAATGTTACTTACATGCCATACATAAATTTTGCAAATGTGAAATATTGTACAGGAGACATGTCACAGATTGCCTTCTGATATACGCAGTTACATAATTCTCTTAAATTATTTTTACAAGCACATGCTGTTGAACACAATACACTCAAATTGTTTTACTTGTGATCTACTACTACTTAGTGTCATAGTTCTGGACAACTTACAAATATGTAATTCTACAAGACACTTAAATTACTCAGTCAAAATGGTCCATTTATAACTAAACTATGTTCTAGCACACTTGGTTACCAGATTATGATGTAGTAGTTGTTTCAGTGAATTTATCTCAATGTAAAGTACATGGCTACCCTTGAATTTATTGTAGATACTCACTTGCATGTGTTGTGGTATTTGTTTGTAGAATTGTTTCAATAGTTTTCAATTAGCTATGTGAAAAGACATTGTTGTGGAGTAACTTGTAATTTCGATGTATAGTGATGGAAGTTTCTTCCAGATTGATAGTCACTTCCTCATGTGTTTCATGGTAGGACATGTCATGTGCACCAACTTGTTGGTGTCTGTCTGTGGGTTTGTCTGTCTGTGGGTTTGTCTGTCTGTGGGTTTGTCTGTCTGTGGGTTTGTCTGTCTGTGGGTTTGTCTGTCTGTGGGTTTGTCTGTCTGTGGGTTTGTCTGTCTGTGGGTTTGTCTGTCTGTGGGTTTGTCTGTCTGTGGGTTTGTCTGTCTGTGGGTTTGTCTGTCTGTGGGTTTGTCTGTCTGTGGGTTTGTCTGTCTGTGGGTTTGTCTGTCTGTGGGTTTGTCTGTCTGTGGGTTTGTCTGTCTGTGGGTTTGTCTGTCTGTGGGTTTGTCTGTCTGTGGGTTTGTCTGTCTGTGGGTTTGTCTGTCTGTGGGTTTGTCTGTCTGTGGGTTTGTCTGTCTGTGGGTTTGTCTGTCTGTGGGTTTGTCTGTCTGTGGGTTTGTCTGTCTGTGGGTTTGTCTGTC